>NC_087201.1:126721845-126749345 GCF_015104395.2 Macrobrachium nipponense
GTGTTTTACAAAATTTGATCCTGAAGTTAACATCTTTATACGTAAAAAGCTGCTCGAAATGCAAAGATTTTTATTGAATGTTAACTTCAGCATTGCTTATTGCTTAGATATAACTAAGTTCATTTTCAATTGAAGGGCTTTTTTAGACCAATAGATTAAAAATTCCATTAGATTTTGCAATTATGGGTCTATTTTTCTTGTAGGGGGCCCAAAAAATATAATATAACATAAATATCTTATTTTTTTTTACGGATTTGATGGTCTTTTTGCGTTATGTGATAGTATAGAGTTAATCTTATATTACCCCTATAAAATGATATCTTATTGAAACTTCAAAGGCCTTGGGTAATCATATATTAAACCAGGGAATGACGATGTCGAATTTTTAAAATGTCTCTTAAGAGGACAGCAATTTCCATCTTGAAGCTTTGGGCGTTATTCAGCATATATATATATATATATATATATATATATATATATATATATATATATATATATATATATATAACTGGGTAAAAATGTTCTGTAACAACAGAATTCCATCTAATAAAAGGAGCCCATAAAAAAACACCTATAGAGAAAAAAAAGTACTATATTTCAGAGACTGCTGTCTCCCTCTTCAGGTAGATGAATGAGAAAAGTTTACAGAAAAGGTGGTATTTATACCAAGAGGTCCATCCACAAACAAGCCATTTTAAGTCACCCCCTCCCCGCTGATACTTCCTTTAATCTTCTTAAGGGTTGGTTGAATGAAGACGTTGTCGATCGTGTCCGAAATCCATGCTCCTTTTGAGATGTTCATTACCTGCCGTCTCTTTTATTAAGGCCGATTCCCATCATTTGACTCTTGTACCGGCAGTTTGCTGCTATAAATTACACGTGACAAATTCCAGTTTATTCTATGGTTATGTTCATTTATATGGTTGAAAATAGCCGAGTTCTGTTGTCCATACCTAACTGACCGTTTGTGTTGTATTAATCTGATGTAAGATTGGTCACAGTCCTGGCATGTGGGATTTCGTTATACCCCAGAGTCCGTTGGAGATGTCTTTTGTTGGACGTTAATCAGGGATTTGGCTAAGGTGTTTGGGTAAGTAAATACAAAAGGGTTCGAATTTCCGAGGGGGTTGGTTATTCTCTTAATCGTGTCCAGGTGGGGAATTATTATTTTATTGTTGGGTGTATCTCTGGTCTTGTCTTTAGGGGTCGGTAGAAAATTACGTTTGCTTTGTGAATTGCTTTTCTCAATTATATGGTCAGGATATTTTAAAGACGAAAGTTGCTTGCGAATTAGTTCAAATTCTTTTTCCAGGAATTCTGGGGAACAAATTCGTAAGGCTCTTAAGAACAAGTTACTAGCTACACCTATCTTGATAGTAATGTCATGATAGCTAAAGTATGAATGTATGAAAGTGAGAACGTTGGTTTTCTGTATATGGTAAATTTGTATTCTGTCGTATCTCTGATTATTAAAACATCAAGAAAAGGATTTTTTTTGTTGTCTGTTTCCCATTCAACTTTAAATTTGATGCTGGGCACTAATGTGTTTAATTTCGAGAGGAATTCATTGAAATTGCCCCACCTATTATCCCAAAATGTTAGGATATCATCCACTATCTCATCCACAGCATGTTTTTGGGTTTTATTGCATTATTACTGTAGGTTTTCAAAAGTCATTCCACATGTACAGATTGGCTAGAACAGGACTTAAAGGACTACCCATACTACACACGAATTTTTGCTTGTAGAATGATTCCCCGAATGAAAATACGTTATTAGATGCCACATAATTCAATTAGCTTTATTATTTGTCAAGCGCCAATGGGAAATGATCTGAATAGGGGGATAATTTTACCCTTAAAAACTGAAGAACGTCCTGTACTGGTACTTTAGTGAACAGGGAATCTACGTCAATGGGCTTAAAAGTTTTGTTTTATGTTGTGAAGTGGTAATGTGCCTTCTCTGAATTTGCGACAAAAATCTTCCGAATGTTTAATGTGACTGGGAGAAAAAGTGCCTAAAAAAGGGGAAAGGAGGCAGCTAACCATTTAGAAATTTTGTAATTGAAAGCACCGGCACATGAAACGATGGGTCTGAATGGAAGATTGTCTTTGTGAGTTTTGGGAAGGCCATAAAAGTAGGGTAATTTAGGATTAATTACTTTAAATTTCTCTAATAGTTCAATACTCTTTTTGTCTTTGCCAATTAATCTTACTTTCC
Source organism: Macrobrachium nipponense (assembly GCF_015104395.2). Lineage (NCBI taxonomy): Eukaryota > Metazoa > Arthropoda > Malacostraca > Decapoda > Palaemonidae > Macrobrachium > Macrobrachium nipponense. The sequence goes on from NC_087201.1 coordinate 126,724,066, forward strand.
GAAAAAATTCTGTGGGAACGTTTTGGAGGGGATTTTTCGTCAGTTTTTCGTATGTGTTTGTGTCGCTAAGGACTGGTTGATTTTGTCAAGGTAGAAGTCTTTGTCCATTATTACGATTTTGCCGTCTTTGTCGGATCTACTTATTATAACATCTAACTTTTTTAGCGAGTGGGTGGCTATCATGAATCTGCGGGGAACAGGATATTTCTTATTAAGTCAGTTAAAGCATTTAGTAACACTCCTTTTAAACATATCTCTTCACGGTTGTAGTTTTTGTCAGATATGAATTTATCAAAAGCCACTATGAAGTCTAGGTTGTTTTTGCGGTCTGGCATAAGGGCAAAGGATAAGCCTAAAATTTAAAACTAAACATGTGATTTACAGTAAAGGGGGGTGGTTGGATAAGTTTAAAACTTTGTCTTGTTGCTCAAGATTATTCCATGCACTATTGTCTATTAGGTTATTTAACTTGCGTAGAAGTCTGTTGGAATGAGTCACGCTATTATAGGCAGCAATGTCGGAACAGAATGAAATCAGATACCTGTATATGTGGTCCGTAGTGAGGAGGCGAAGATTAGACTGGGTTCCATATATCACTCTGCGTAGTACGAAGATGTCGTTTTTCGTATCGGTGATTCTTTCCTCCAGGAAAATCTTGTGTGAGAGAGGGAAGGGGTCCGATTGCAGAGTCCATCTCCCGAATCCGTACATTTTTGGTAGTACTTGTTCTTTGAGGCATTCTTCTAAAAAGTGTTTTTGTTTTGGTTTTTTCAGCCGGTGTAGTCGTGATCAGTTCTTCTCAAACTTGCGAAAAATTGGCTTGACTTCTGGAAGTGAGTGAAGAATCCTGGAAAGGCGGTTGAATTCCATAATGAGCTGAAAATGACTGGTAAAAATGTTCTGTAACAACAGAATTCCATCTAATAAAAGGAGCCCATAAAAACACCAAAATATAGAGAAAAAAAAGTACTATATTTCAGAGACTGCTGTCTCCCTCAGCAGTCTCTGAAATATAGTACTTTTTTTCTCTATATTTTGGTTTTTTGTTTTTGGGCTATGGGTATTTTATTATTATATATATATATATATATATATATATATATATATATATATATATATATATATATATATATATATATATATATATATATATGTATGTATATATATATATATATATATATGTATATATATATATATATATATATATATATATATATATATATATATATATATACGTATATATATATATATTGTATATATATATGTGTATGTATATATATATATATATATATATATATATATATTGTATATATATATGTGTATATATATATATATATATATATATATATATATATATATATATATATATATATTATATATATATATATATATATATGTATATATATATGTGTGTATATATATATATATATATATATATATATATATATATTGTATATATATATGTGTGTATATATATATATATATATATATATATATATATATATATATATATATATATATGTATATATATATATGTGTATATATATATATATATATATATATATATATATATATATGTATGTATGTATATATGTATGTATATATATATATATATATATATATATATATAGTTATATATATATATATATATCCCAGAATTGCGAGATGGAGTTGTTTGCCTAAAATATGACTGACCAATATAAATTCAGTAAACCAACTTTTGTTTAGACTTTAGAGCATCATACAGATTTTTTTTTTTTACATCTTCCATACAAATGTTATAGATACCTTTTTTCCCAAGGTATGATGTCAATATAGTCAACAGAGAAATGAAGAGACAATCTACCAGCAACTGCTCACCAGTAAAAATGAAGGGCTTGATGCTTTGGTTCACGGACACTGTAGGAAATGGTTCAACAATAAACGTAGAATTTCAACAGAATCAGAAAAGACTCAAAGAAGAAAGACAAGGAGATCAACAAGTTTGCTTGACTGGAAAATTAATTGTTTTTTATGTAATTCAACCTGCAAGATAGATAAAAAGAATCCATCGAGACGGGATTGGCATCTTGCTTCGACAATTCAACTTCCCGAGAAAATCTTGGAAGCTTGTAAATTTAGACTTGAAACTGACGAGCATGATGAATGGGCTTTAGAAGTGCATGCCAGAGCACTTGATTTTTTTGCCGCAGAAGCTCGATATCATAGAAATTGTCGGCTTCGATTTGAAACGATTAAAAATCTCTTTCCTGATAAGCAAAAATGTTTAAGAGGTCGGTTAAGGAATGAAGGAATGAAGAACAGTTTTAACAAAGCTTGTGCATGGTTAGAAGCTGTAACTTCCATCCACTCAATACCAGAGTTCAGAGAAAAGGTTATAAAATTTTCAGATAATGATGAAGCATATGATTCTGGATATCTAAAAAAACTGTTGAAAGACCATTATGGTGGCCACATATCCTTTTCTAAACAACCTGGAAGAGAAACACTAATATATTTCCTTGATATGGCCAGCTTCATTATAAATAAGAAATTCCGAGAAAGAAAAGATGACATACAAGAGGAAAGTAGAAGGATCATTGAAGCTGCTGCAAACTTAATCAGAGCAGAAATTCGGGAAAAACAGTAGGACTCATCATCATATCCAACTACAGAAGAAATAACTAGTCCATGGATTCCTGATAGCCTTAGAATTTTTATGGCTAGCTTTACCAAGTCCACACTTAAGCAAGAATGTATAGGACAATGCATTGTCAAGTTAGCTTTTCCTGTAATCCACCTATCCTTATTTGCCCTGGGTGTTAGGTAGATCTATAGGACAAGCATTGTAAGTTACTTTTCCTATGATAATACCACCAATCTTATTTGCCCTGGGTGTTGAGGTAGATTACATTTATGGATCAAAGTGGCTCAATGATGAATTGTTCAAGTTAGGATTTTCTTTTTCCTATTGTGAAGCCACTCGTTTCAAGCAAGCTTCTCTTACCTCACTATGTTTTAATGATATCATCAAGCAAACATCATCAGAAAACAGCTTCACACAATTCATCGCAGACAACGTTGACCACAATATTGCTACTTTAGATGGCCGAGGAAGCTTTCGTGGCATGGGCATCATTTCTTCAACAGTCGGGAGTAGTCAGGGTGTAACCAAGGAGATACGAATTAAAAGGCCTGATAAGTTACTGAGGGTAAGGGAATTAATACTCAAGGCAACAGATGTCCATATTACTGCCTATGATTTTCCACAGAGCAGAAAATTTGACAGCATTTTATTCCAACCTTCGATAGAACTTTTATACCCTTGTGTTTTACCTGAAACACTGAATGCAGAAATTTTGTGAACTTCGTTATATCTAAAAAATAAATAAATAAAAAAAAAGCAATGCTGAAGTTACCATTCAATCAAAATCTTTGCATTTCGAGCAGCTTTTTATGTATAAAGATGTTAACTTCAGGATCAAATTTTGTAAAACGATCAAGGAGTTGGCCGGTGGGTTTTTTTTCTGGAAATATGTACATATGAAAGAACACTTTAAAACTGATTCCAGCTTTATAGTGATTAGTTGTCTTTTTGAATTGAAAAAACGTTTAAGGATATCTTAGATGAAATTAATTAACTAACTTTATGCTATATCATGTCTTAAATTACTTCTGACAGGTTTCCCTTATTTATCTTTGAATAACTCTCACTTACTTTTGATATGCTATCAATGGCTCTTTATCTTCAATGTTTGGAATTTAACTGTTAATATCATGTAGATAAAATTAAATCAAATATTGAATATAATCTAAATTGGTTGCATTTATATTTTTATGCTTTAGGACATTGCACCAGAAGATAAGATGTAATTGCAAGTTGTCTTCAAGCAATCCGTGTGGTACAAATCAATGCTCGTGCAAGCTAAATGGAACGCAATGTGTTTGGTTTCCTGCCTGTGGCGATTGTAGAATATTTGGTGTAACAACAGCTGTGACAAAACGAAGTCAGTGACTTTGAAGAAGAAACTGGCCAAGTGTTTAATGAGGAGGATGATGATGTTGAAAACATTTTTGACATTTAACATATTCTTTTTTGTTTCATAACTGAAGATTTACAGATTATTTTATTTTTTATTTATCATGCAGTCTTGTATCTTTTGTGTGTGAGCTCAATAGGAAAATGCCGACTTCAGAGCTGGCATAAGTGAAAACCATGTTTGATAAATTCTTAACAATCAATAAGTGTTCCAAAGTAATGAAGAACTAAAAGATATATGTCCCGTTTATTAACCCTGAGATGGAAAACTATTGAAAATAATTTTATGTAATGTTCTTCCATAGTTTTGTTGGTGTAACAAAGGCATACCCACCTATTAATGAATTCCATTATCCTTTATAATTAGGATTTTAACAAGTTACATTCGCACTGTATCTCATATGAATTCAGTTTAATGGAGGTGACTTTAGGAACACATTGTGAAAAATGCTCAAGGACTTAGCTGATTGGATTTTTTCTGATAAAATATAAGTATTAAAGAATACTTTAAAACTATTTCCAGCTTTATAGTATTTATTTTCGGGTTGGCCCCTTTTTAAGCCTGAATTGACCAGCCTGATAATAGAAATCGTATGTAAAGTTACCATATAAAAAACGCTTAATCCCGATTACAAGTTTCCCTAGTAGGAAAAAAAATAATAATTCAACTTTTCTCATTACAAAATGTATAAGGAGAAAAAAATAATTCAGCGCTTTTCCATTACAAAACGTAGTATGTATCGTCATGCAAATTGCTGCCGCAACATATCAGTATCGACCTCTGAATTTGACCCCTAAACTCTTCCCCATGGAATGACATCATCGACATTCCTGAAAACGGTGCAAACCTCTGAGTAATCAACTCTAAAAGAAAATATCAACAATTGGTCTCATCATAGCATTGTCAGCACCAAGCCACCTGTGTATCACACTATGGACTTGTCTAGTCAGACTTGTAAACTCAGAAATCATCATTCCTTCAAATGGCCTAAAAATCCACCATTAAATCCTCACTGGGAATCCTCAATAAATCTTTACTGATATTATAGAACCACATTCCTCAAAAATTATGCTCAGGACATCCTCGTTGTCACCTCAAGGGTACCCAAAAATTTCCCCCGAAAATGTCTATTAAAAAATACCACCAATTATAAAATATCCCCCACAGGCTAAATCTTAAGCCATTTGACCACCGATGTATCTCAAAGTAACCCATTTATGATACTGCCACATGTATATAAAACCCCAATAATCACCTAGTCGGGATGTAAACCACAGAAAACCACAATTCAAGAATTATGCATAACAATTATATACCGCCAAAATATAACCACTGGTGAATATCACCTCATAAAATACAACACCTTTATAGGGCCCCATAAAACCACAATGCACTAGTGCCATCCTCCAAGAGCCATAACTCCAAAGAGAACCACAATCACCACCTCTTTGACTCATAAAACCACAGATCACCACCAAAAATCATAGCCACAAAAAAAAAATTTACCACCAAAATAACCACAAAAAGTCAGCCCCAATGAATCACTACAACCAGGAATCACCAAATCACCACCAGGTACCATCATCACCACGAACCTCTTATAATATTTCTCAACTTAATAGTAATTTCCCATATTTTTTTCCTCCGTTTTTCATCATGAAATAATTACTTCTGGTTTTAACGCCAAATCGCCGCAGTTTGGGCATAATAAGAAAATAGTAAAAGAATGAAAGGGAAAAAAACTGTTACATTAAACCGAGTAATCACATTTCGTCATCCATTTGCAAAATCTGAAAAAAATGCAACTGCGCGATGTTATTATTAGTTACTACTACCAACCTTTTTCAGTTTAGAGATGTGAGTTAATTTTGACCGACCTGTCTTTTCATCTAAGACTACAAATCTGTTTCCTGTCTTTTCCTCAATAACTCTAAAAGGACCCTCAAATTTCAGACCTAATTTGTAATTTAGTTCATTTTTCACATTGATTTTTATAAATACATTGTCTCCAACAGCAATTCTAACATTAATGATTTCTTGTTACTTCTTTAAACCATTTCTCGGGTCGTAGCCTCGAGATTATGGCTGAGACAAGCATGTCTCTCCTTTGCTGTGGAATTTAATGCTTCAATTGTATCTTCTCCATGATGAGGTATAGTTAACAGATCAAATGTGCCTCGTGCTTGGCAACCAAACAATGCTTCAAATGGAGAGATTTTAATGGAATCACTGACCATATTGTTGATGTTATATCTAACAGCATCTAGATATCTGTCCCAGTTTTTATCATTGCCTCCTAAAGTCTTCCTGAAAGCTTCAAGCACTTTCCTGTTTGCTCGTTTACATAACATATTAGCTTCAGGTTTGTATGGAATAATTGTTACTTTCTGTATCCCCATGACTTCTGCGAAACACATTAAACTCTTCTTTACAAATTCTTTGCCATTGTTGGTCAATAAAACCTCGGGTGAGCCATATCTGCAGATAATATCATTGAAAAATGCTATAGCTACTTCTCCGGCTGTTTTATGTTTAAGTGGAAAAATTTCTACTATCCTCATTAGTTCATCTATTATTACCAACAGGTACTTATTCGCATACCTAGATTCACAAAAATTTCCTAGGATATCCATATGTATTCTCTGAAAAGGTCTACTTGGTATCGGATATGACCCTAATTTGCAGGAAGTTATCCTTGCTGGTTTGCAAGCATTGCACACTGTACAGTTTTTCCACAAAATTTTCCACATCTTTCCCAATATTTTTCTAAATATATTTAGCACGGGCCTTATTATACGTTTTTTCTATACCCAAGTTTGGACTACCGAACCTGCAATGTACCATATCCAAAGCCACTGGAATTAGGACTTTTGGAATTACGATGTGTCGTGTCTCCTTTACTTTCACTAGTCCTTAATTTATATTTAATTTTCCTGACCAACAGATTACCTTCTAATTCTAAACCTGAAAAAGGTAATTTATAACCTTTCGTGACTGATTCCCCTCTGAGAAATGCTTTTGCAAAATTTCATCCTCATCCTGCCTTTGCTCAATGAGACTCATATCCCATTGTATAGAATCGCTAGTAACTAGTGCAACTTGAAATCCTTCTGTATCATAAATATTTCTACTAAGGGCATCCACGACTACATTTAATTTGCCTTCTATATATTTGAGCTTTGCATCGAAGTCCCTGAAATTTAAAAACCGTCGAGCTCTTTTGGGTGACAAATCGAGTTTATTAAAAAGATCCAATAAATGGCTTGTGGTCTGTAAGGACTTCTACTTCATTCCCCATCAGTAGCATTTTAAAATGAACCAAACTTGATACTATTGCAAAGGCTACTTTATCTACGGTAGCAATTAATCTTTCATTGCTGTCCTTTGTCCTAAATTCCCTGCTATAAAAAGCAATGGGATTGAGCCTTCCATCAAATTTTTGCATAAGGCAAGCACCTATACCCTCCTGACTGGCATCAGTCACTAATGTGAATGGTTTGCTGAAATCTGGAAATTTCAGAACTGGGGAATTCATTAACGCATCCTTAAGTTTTTGAAAACTAACTTCTTGCGGTTTTCCCCAATGAAATTGAAAATCTTCCCACAATACATCTGTTAGAGGAGCTGGAAGTTATCCTTGCGGGTTTGCAAGCATTCCATACTACAGTTTTTCACAAAATTTTCCACATCTTTCCCAATATTTTTCCAAAAATATTTAGCACAGACCTCATTATGCGTTTTTTCTATCCCAAGTGTAGACTACTGAAACTGCAATGTACCATATCCAAAGCCACTGGAATTAGGACTTTTGGAATTACGATGCGTCGTGTCTCCTTAACTTTCACTAGTCCTTACTTATATTTAATTTTCCTGACCAACAGATTACCTTCTAATTCTAAACCTGAAAAAGGTAACTTATAACCTTTCCTGGCTGATTCCCCTCTGAGAAATGCTTTTGCATCTGCCAAAATTTCATCCTCATCCTGCCTTTGCTCAATGAGACTCATATCCCATTGTATAGAATCGCTAGTAACTAGTGCAACTTGAAATCCTTCTGTATCATAAAAGTTTCTACTAAGGGCATCCACGACTACATTTAATTTGCCTTCTATATATTTGGGCTTTGCATCGAAGTCCCTGATAGATAAAAACCATCGAGCTCTTTTAGGTGACAAATCCGGTTCATTAAAAAGATCCAATAATGGCTTGTGGTCTGTAAGGACTTCTACTTTATTTCCCATCAGTATCATTTTAAAATGAACCAAACTTGATACTATTGCAAAGGCTTCTTTATCTATGGTAGCCATTAATCTTTCATTGCTGCGCTTTGTCTTAAATTTCCTGCTATAAAAGCAATGGGATTGAGCCTCCCATCAAATTTTTGCATAAGGCAAGCACCTATACCCTCTTGACTCGCATCAGTCACTAATGTGAAAGGTTTGCTGAAATCTGGAAATTTCAGAAGTGGGAAATTCATTAACGCATCCTTAAGTTTTGAAAACTAACTTCTTGTGGTTTTCCCCAATGAAATTGAATGTCTTCCCGCAATACATCTATTAGAGGAGCCGCTATTTTAGAAAATCCTTTCACAAACCTACAAAAAAATCCTGCCATCCCTAAGAATGACGTAATTTCTTTCTTTGATTTTGGGGTATGAAAATCTGCTATTACTTTGACTTTGTTGTCATTTACTCTAACCCTTTCCTCAGATATCACATGACCTAAAATGTGTTTTGCTCCTTCAAGAAGGAACACTTAGCTAGCTTAATTTTCAATCCTGCTAACCTAAGTCTCCTAAGTACTTCCTTAAGCATTTCCAGGTGTTGCAAGATCGAGTCTGTTGCAATTATCATCCATGTACACAAAAACATTTTTACCCAATAACCCGTGCAAAACTGTTTACCAACCTGGTAAAGGTCATCAGAATACCCGATAAACTGAATGGCATCCTCGTAAATTCATAGTGTCCCTTGGGCACTGAAAAGACAGTATATTCCTTACTATTTTCACTAAGAGGGACCTGCAAACAACCCTGCTCTAAATCAAATGAGCTATAAATATTATGTCCCCCAATTTCTACAAAAAGATGTGGTATGCATGCGACTGGATAATGGTCAGGAATTGTCTTTTCATTCAAGCATCTAAAATCGATGCATTCTCAGACAGAACCGTCCTTCTTAGGCACTGCGAACAGAGGAAAGTTGTATGGAGATGCACTAGGTCTAATGATTCCTTCCTCTTCCCATTTACTGACCTCTTTTTCTACCTGTTCTCTGATTTTGAAAGGTATGTGGTATGCAGGAATAAAAATGGGTTTTGTACCTTCCTCTAAGTTTACCTTATGTTCTAACACAGTCAATCCCAGTTTATCCTCTCATAAAGCTACTGTGTTCCCAAATCCTGCCAAGAGCTAGCTTACTGCTTCTATATGCTCTTTATAATCTGCATTAGCTAAATGTTCTCTAAATAGTATTTTCTTTCTTGATTGCATTTCTGCCTCTGAAAACTTTTCCCCTCTACAATAGCCACTGAACAACTGTCATTCATTACTCCAATCTTGGAGGTCTACCACATATGTATTCTTCTGGCATTGCTTAACTGTATCATTACAGTTCAGTAATTCTACCCATGTAACACCAGTGTTTGATACACTGTTTACTGATGCAGTGCTAATAACCCCTCTTAGTTTCTCGCTACCCTCAATTACCCATACTTCCGTGGGCTTTTTCACTTCCCTCAGTTTGACTTTTACCATAGTCTTTGAGGCATTAAAATAACATCCTATGATAAAACACATTTATATTTGTGGTTAGTACCTCTCTGTTCCACGGACCCATAAATATCACCACCCGTGATTCTCATTGCATCCACCAAGACCCCATTGTTAGTATCAGTAATAATATCAGTATTAGTATCAGCATTAGTATTAGCATTAGTATCAGCATCACCACCCATAACGCCATTGTTAAACCCGCCAAAATTGTTACCACCATGTCCTCAATATCCCGTTTATCATCACTGCAGTTATTCCCTGTATCATCAGTGTGGGTTTTAGTATCAACACTCCCCATATCCCTGGTATCATTACCATCAGCAACGCTAAAAGCGCCCCCATTTTCAGTATTCCCCATATCCTCTGTTTCACTTGTCTCCTCATAAGGAATAAAAACACCAGGTATTTCAACCGTTATACCACTACCACCTGTATGGACCGATATCTTGTCTCTTCTACATGCAGGATGGCCCAGCAAAAGTCTGTTGCCCAATGCAACCCCTTTTATAACTAGAGGAAACTGTATTCTAATAAAACCCAGGTTGTTTAATCTAAGGGCTTGCACATCACTCACTGTCTCTGTTGAGGGTTTCAAAGGGTAATGGGAGAACATGGATTGATACAGAATATGGTCCATTAAATTCACAGACGTGCCCGTGTCTATGAAGATTGGGATATCCACATCCTCCACTATTCCATATACTATCGGCCTGGGCTCTGGGGTGGGGGGGGGGGGTTCCCCCACAAGACCACAATGGCACATACAAATCGTCTGTACCCTTTTTGTTGATCGGCTTTCCAAAAATTTCGCCGATCCCTTTGCCCTTTTAAGTGACCTGCCTGGGAAGTTCTCCCGAATTTCTGAGGTGTAGGTATCGCATCTCTCCGTATCTGAGACAGGCAAGCCTGCCAACCGTGATCCACACTTTTGCACATTTCACAATATTTGACCCTACATACTTTCTTTGTGTGCCCTAGTTTATTACAATTGTAGCAACGTGACTGCTGTTGCCTTTGATCGATCGATCCTTTATTATATTCTTTTGTATCGTATTTCTTGGACCGGTCTCATTAAAAAATGTACTATCCAACGTGGGACATTACATTTGGACATATGTTTCTGAATTAGGGCATAAATTAGTTCCTCATCTGATGTAGTTCAATCTTTTCATCAAAACTGTTAATGATTGCGTCTGGGATGTCGTGTAGAGCATTGCAAAATGCATCAATTTATGTAAATTATCGAGTGAGACATTATTCCCATTTACCCATCAGGAATGTTTCAATTTCTGTATCCATTCTCCCGCTGAATCAAAAAGTTTTGAGCTATGCTCAATAAGGCTTGTTGTGCCTTTTCGAATTTTGTACAGCCCTCTTAAATCTCTTACCATATCTCTGTGTTCTTTTGAGCCATATGCTGCTCTTAAAAATGCTTGTAATTCTTTCCATGACCGACATTATGTTTACTGAAAACTACGGCATCTAAATGAAAAATCCCCATTATTGAGATCTAACAAGGCTTTTGCCTCTATGAATGCCTCTGTATCATCCTTAATTCCTTTGGCGTTTAAATAGTTATTCACCCCCTCAATAAAAATTTGCACTGGTTGGGAGAGAACACCATCAACAATGCCTCAAAAAAATCCTGGATTTATGTTTGTTATTTAGCAGCACTAACGTTTGGCTTGTACTTGCGTCGGTCATTTTGCCTTCTTTATGATAAATCATGCTTTAGGATTCACCTCGACCTCAGTAACATTGATATATTTATGCCCACTCAAACCACCAACCCAACGTTAATAATATATCATTCACCAATAAAATATAAAATAAACATGCACCAATCCAACAAACCGCTATTTACAACTAGCTGCTTCTCAGGTTCAGGTTCAGGGTTAATCAGCTGATTTAGCTGTTACAAGGTCAGGTTGGTCTATAGAAAACGGGAAGAAGCTAGTGAGAGAAAGAGAATGTATCTCGAACCAAAATCTGATGAGTTAGCCCAACCATTCACCCAGCCGTCTCTCTCTCTCTCTCTCTCTCTCTCTCTCTCTCTCTCTCTCTCTCTCTCTCTCTCATGCCACGCACAAAAACAAAACTTATAGTATCATTTTTTCTAATGCATTTCAATACAATAAAACCACTAATGTCCGCTGAATCCGGAGGGACATCAAAATGAAATAAACTTGTGAGCAAATTAACACCAGTAAAGAGAAAAAAATAAAAAATAAACTTATACACTCACGTCTTCATAGGTCCGAAGTCAGTACCTGGCTACACTTGCAACCGCGCGTAATTAAGTCCCGTTATGATATAAATTCACTCCCACCCCGGCCCCCACCCAGAAACACGCCTTTACACTATACAACATCTAAGATCACTGCCAGCAGAAGCTACCCGGCTTAATACCTGACCATAAGATAAATTCCCCTCAAATCAGCAAAAGAGTCAGTTGCCCGATACATAATTATAACCACTTTTCCCCAAAATATGCCTAACCTATCTAATTCTAGTCTCTTTGGAGGCGTTACCTATAGGCTTGAATGTAAATTTTAACCGCTATCCACCAAAATCTCTAACGAGGAAAAATCTGACGAGGTCAAATGACACTTGTTTAAAAAATGGAAAAAAAAATACTAACTGGTAGCGTGGCCTACCTTTTTCCTGTTGAATGCCATCTCTGAAGTTGGCTGAAAACAAAGTTTCAAACTAGGCTAAATATAAACTCTTGTTGTTTACAAAAAATATACTTTTTATTTCCCAAAATTAGCTAACAGGAAATGGAATAAAATTAATTAAGCATGACCCAAAACAGAAAACGTTCAACTATCATATTCCTCTCAAAATCATATTTCCCTAAGTGTCCAAACATTCATAGTTTATAAATAGTCAAAATTATTCTAGAGAAAACCCACAAGGTGACTTCGAATCCATCTGAGATAAAGAGACCATAATTATGACACCATAAAACATTAAAGGTCATCAATAAAGAATGTGGGGCACACCTCACATCCCTTTCTCTAGAAGCTGAATTTCGTCACTATAAATATTAGCTTTTTCAAAGTTCTTTACTCTACGTTGCTTTGTCCGACGGACCTGCAGCAACATCCCTACTACACCGAAAGCACTTGTTGTCTTCTTTGACAGTTGGCCGTACAATTCCTCCCCTCCCAATTCACATACCCGAGTTTATAGGTCATTTTCTGGGACACGTGTAATGAACTCAAACTCACCAAATGACGCACAGATGTATGCACGCTACATACATGGAACTCGTGATCTTTAGAATGCGTAACTGACCCATTATTATATATATATAGTATATATATATATATATATATATATATATATATATATATATAATATATATATATTTATATATCTATATATATATATATATATATATATATATATATATATATATATCATATAAATATATATATACTAGTATATATACTATTATATATATAATATTATAATTATATAAATAATAATATATATATATATATATTAATATATATATATATTTATTTATATATAATAAATATAATACATATATATATATTTTATATATATATATCATATATAGATATATATATATATATCTATATAATTTATATATTATAATATTATATAATTATATCTATATAACAATATATATCTGTACAAACAACAACACTTATAGTATATATATATATATATATAATATATATGTATATATATATATATATATATATATATTATATCTGATACAGAATTATTAAACATCACCATTCATATTGAGCAGTGATATATATATATAGTGAATTCAACTGACTTTGACGAGTTATTTCAGATATCTTTTATCCATAACAAAATATTTTTTTGTCGTTGCCGAAGAGCGCATTCCAAATTTAAAAACCAATAAAGTTTACTCTTATAAATTTTGTTTTCACTGGGAAATGGGCTAAACATGAATGCCTTCGTTCAGTGACGTCAAGTTAAAAAGTATTGCCCAACTACCGCAATCAGGTCACAGTTTTTATTAAATGATGCAGCGAGATGATCTTGCATCATGTACCATATATTCTACTGTAAGTGTGGGTTATTCGTTATAATTTTTTTGCAAAATCATCCTTAAACATACTAGTTTTAGTAATGAATTTCCATCAAGTGACAGCTATTAAACTTATGATTAAATGGATAAAATACGAACATCCGTCAATTCCACAAAAAATAATGTAAAAGGCCCTTGAATTTCCTTGAATTATTTGCTTATAACTTTTACCCACATCATAAAAATTAAAGCAAGCAGTATACAGACGGTTGAAACACCTTGAATTGCACCAATTTGTGGATCCTAATAAAATCCTTCATATCTTACTTCAAAGGCGTCTTCATTGTTTACTTTTTGTGATTTTACATTACTTAGTGAAATTTATATTTACCTGCTGTTTAGTCTTGGTGCTGAAAGATTACTTGGCTGGTACCCCGTTGTTTTATGAAACTTCGTACCCAGATTTATTACCACGCTAATTTTAACGAGATATTTTTAGTCCTTGTTTGTACAGACATCAACTGTTCTTAACGCTAGCACTGTAGTTACGATGTGTGTATCTATTCCTTTACCCGCGGTGTGGAGGCGAATACAATATCTACAACTTTTAATGGTAGGCTGCTATGCACTGCCATTTATTAGCAGACCTTTAATTAGAGAATTTTCTCAACAAATTAAAACTAATCATAAGGAGTTTTTGCTGCTATGATTTCACAGATATAATGATTTAAGCTAAATTTTCCAATGTAGCCAATGTAATGTGAAGAGGAGAAAAATCAACACAATTTAAAGAAAGTTCACAAGGAAAGGAAAAAATGGCTTCTTTGAATCTAGGTACCATGACACGCAAGAATTACTCCTCACGCTTGTCAGATCGATAGGTCACAAAGGGCGTGTGCCTCGAGAGCCTGGTAACAAGCGCAGCAAAGTCATACTACATGCTATTCATGAAATTTGGGGCTTCTCGCATGACCCCATGCACATGCACCCAGGAATGCAAGTAATGCTGAGTCACGAGTCGGCAATAGTTTTTATAAGTTTTGGAAGCATTTTACCCTTAGTGCATTAAGTTGAACTAAGAGCATATCACAATCATTTATTGTGTACGGTCTGGTGGGACAAATAAAGAGCGTGATATCTTTTATTATTATTATTATTAACATTATGATTATTGACAATTAAAAGCCACAGTAGTGTTAAAAATATATATATTTTTTACAAGATTAAAATGACTAGGAGAGACTTTCGGATACTGCTCTGTATCCCTCTTCAGTCCTAGAGTAGGACTGAAGAGGGATACGAGCAGTATCCGAAAGTCTCTCCTGGTCATTCTTAACCTTTTACAAAATATATATTTTTAAAACTACTGTGGCTTTTAATTGTCAATATTATAGCCTCGTTACGAAGGTTCCTTAGTTCATTATTATTATTATTGTTTGTTTGTATGGTGTTTTTACGTTGCATGGAACCAGTGGTTATTCAGCAACGGGACCAACACCTTTACGTGACTTCCGAACCACGTCGAGAGTGAACTTCTGTCACCAGAAATACATATATCTAACCCCTCAGTGGAATGCCCGAGAATCGAACTCACGACCACAGAGGTTGCAGGCCAAGACGAGGCCGATCATGCCACTGAGGCGCTATTATTATTATTATTATTATTATTATTATTATTATTATTATTATTATTATTATTATTATACTGATCGAATTAGTTTCTGTAAAAATAAGTAAAAAAATATTTCCGGATATCTTTACGCAATATAAAACCAATATATAACTGAAAACTCACAGAAACTGTTTATGACCAAGCAATAATCATCTGGCTGAATCAGAAATCTCAGGAAATGGGTATCTGCCATTGTGTGTTCAAGTACACTGATTCCGTTTTATGGTATCAGTGGACATTAAACGAGGCTCTTTTCTTCCAGATTAAGTATTGCAGTTAATATTGGGTTATTTAGTTAACTATGAAAACCATTACTGTTTTATAGGAGACACACTAGTCAGCAAGCTAGGCCTTTAAATTTAATTGTAATTATTCTTTTTTATTTGTTAATTCTAAGATTTGCCGGTCTAACATAAAATTTTAGGTTCATTTAACCAAATTTCTTTCGAAACTATATTTTTTTTTCGTAAAAAACAGCTCACTGGAACTTATGATATTACGACGAATATTGTAACCGCTGTTTTACTTAGTGACTGTAAAATTTATCTCTGATATGCGCTTCATTTCTGGTTTTATATGATTTCTCGATTAAAATTAACTTAAAAGTAAATAGTTGACAGCATACAATTACGCACATGCCTGTCTAACTGAAATGTTTCGTCTCCGAGAACACCTCTCTCAGTAGTAACAAAAAACAACTAATTCAGAGCTTCTGCCTTCTCTTTGTTATTCATATTATCCAGTTATAAAATTAATTTACTCATATCCCTAACTGTTGTAATGAAGCATCCAAGTAAAGCTAAATTTCATTTTAACGATAAACCTGTACATCAGCAATGAATGTAAACAATGCTCGAACGAATAAAATTCTAACATACAGTTTGACTGAGTTATAATTTTTATTTCAAATCGCTCTCGTTCTGATGTCATTTTTTGCTTGGCACAGAATTACATTTGAGCATTCGGGGTAACATAAATTTGCACTTACGATTTTAGTTTAACATACGATACAGAAATTCTTTTGGCATAGGCTTTAATTTTGCCACATACATTTCACGAACGACATCTGCCTAATGCGTATTTCACAGATGGATTTTGCAGTAAAGCTATACTCAACTTTCTATCACTTTTACTATACGTTTATTGGCAGTGACTTACGTTTTAATCTCCTAAAACCTCGCATTGTCTTACCCTTTCCATTATACATAGATTTTTATATCCTTTGCCCGGGGAGGAGGGTGGAGATTAGTAGAGAAAAATCCTAAAAATATTTTCACACACAGTTAATAATCATAAATAAAAATAGGGTATGCTAATAATAATCCCGTAAATAACAATTAATAATGAAGATAATGGTGATTTATTTATAAAAAAAAACTTTTAGTTAAAAAAATTCCCAACGTTTTATGAAATATATGAAATCCAAAATTTGCCCTAAATATATCGTTCCACAGGTGATCAACAGCAGTTAACATGAAAAATGCTAAATAATCCTAGAAAACTTGTGAGTACTGACTAAAATAAGGATAATGATGCACAACGATTAATGGAAAATAAAATGACGATAAAAATAATCATTAGAAAATGAAAAGGCATGAAAAATGGATAATGGCAAAAAATAGTTTTACTCATTTTACTCACCAAAATTTCAGTTCTAGTCATGTTTATTTTTGCAGAGTTGTCCGTGGAATCAGAATTTAGCAGTCTTCACGGCACCAGAAGCTACTAATAATTTTGTTCCTTCGTGCCTGATGCTCTTGTCCAAGGTGAGAGATATCTGTTCCAGCCAGCCTCCCATCAACAAGAGCTTCCGTGAGTCGGTCACATATGTTGCAGGCATCCTTTTTTATGAGGCAAATACAAAATATAATTGTTGCTGAAAATCTTCGTACAGTGCGATGACGCTGAGGCCAGACTCCATAACCCCCCACCCCCCAGGTTGGGGGTCTGTTTACGGTTGCAGTGCCTGCAACTAAGTGGCATTAGATGATTGTGTTCATTATTGACATGTTACTGTTCCCTACTATTGTTCCATCATCAGATAATTCTTCCATTACTGCAACTTAGGTCTTCATAACCGTTATTGCATTTATAGAGGGGAAAAATGTCTTGCACTATTACTTCCTTGCCCTTGTAGGTAACAGAGTAGTTCAATCCACTTCTTAATTTGTTCAGCCTTACATCGCTTTCTCTTGAGCAAATTGATGCGAAGTTTTCTTTAGAGGTATGCTGTCTGCACTGACCAGTATTCCCTGAAGATCACGTTAATCGCTTCAAACCCCACCTTGGAAAAACACTCCTTGCAGCTACAAGGGGAACTGACCTTACTGGAACAGTTGTCTTGTTGCTAGTCTTCTTAGAAATGTTTGGGTACGGCTGAGCAAGCTTTTTTTTTTTCTTCTTCTTCTTTTAAGTAACATTACCAGCATAAGTTTCTGATCTAATAACCCATTTCCTTCCTTTTTCCTGATGTACCGGGTGTTCAGCTTCTTCAATAGAAGGTTCCACAGATTGCAGACCACTGGTGGTGATGGCACAAGGAGATGGATCATCACATTCTATACAAGCTATCATTATTACTGCTGTCAGAATGCACTCGTGTCATCGGTTGTCACTCTCACGATAATATAAGTTTTCTTTCTTTATTTTCATGAGACTAGGCTTCCATTTACGTTTTCCTTTATTTTTAATATAACTGCCAAACACGTTTTCCTTTATCTCTTTTTAATACCAATGTTTTCCTCTTTACCCTCACCTACCTATAAGCTAATGACATTTCCTTGCTGAGAGCAGCACTGTCACAAATATGTTACTCCTGACACATCACAAGCTTCCATAAACAATTCATTGTCTAACCTCATCATAACGGTAACATTATCACTCGACGATTAATAATACAGATGATAATAACGCGAACGGTGCTTGCTTACGGCCCACTGCACGAACATAATGGGTACTCTTAGGAAAGATGACCCAGTCTCAGGGGAGAACAACAAACAAACGCGCAGAGTGGTTAAACCACAACCCACTTACAACAGTAGTCTCGATGATATATTTCTTATATAATAGCCCACCGTAAGAATGGTGTAGATTGGTTGGACAACCGCACGGCGAATAACGTTATTCTTGATAACAGATATGCCTCACAACGAGTGGTTCACAACAGGTTTATTGATTGATAATACAATTATTGCTTTGCCATTTTTTAATACAACGCATGGCAGACAAAAAGCCTAGACAATGCGAGTAGTTCCACCGAGTCTTCTTTTAACTATACTGTTTTTTTTTTGTTTTTTTAACTATACTGTTTTTTTTTGTTTTTTGTTTTTTTTATCTGTCCATCCGCCTGTGGTGTTTTTGTATGGCAACACTGCAGCCCGGGCTTTAGATAGTTACATTCAGCGATTATAATAATATCCTATTTCGAATATTAACGGTGTAATTCGCAATTCGCATACAGTAAATTATTAAAACACTTTTCAGTTGCAAATGTACACCCAGATATCTTTTTATTTACCTAAAACTTACAAATAACGTAACTATCTAAAGCCCGGGACGCAGTGTTACCATACAAAAACACCACAGGCGGATGGACAGATATATTAAAAAAAAAATAAATAAAAAATAAGGAGTATAAGTGTGAGAAACACTACTCTTCAAATCACTATTCGTATTTTAGTTATTTTCAACTTGTCAGATATGGGTCATGAGTTACGGAGTGTGTGAAAATATCATTGTCTCTCACATTCTGTAACCTATACTAATGCAGTGATAATATAACCATGACTGTTCTTGAAGAGTTTCAAGAATAATGCAAAATGGAGACAGCAAGAATAACCCACTTTTTAAGAATTCAGATGATGCTACTTAGGTAGTCAACCCATAGGTAGGTAGCCTAATAATAGTAGGCTGGTTGCAAGTTGCAAACAAGATACACCAAATGTAGTTTCGATATGGCACTATTTCAAGTCAATGATACAGTAGCTTAGCGTAATAAACTCTTCACTGAAGTAAGAGGTCTGCAAGATTCACTGCCGTATTTTGATAATCCTAAATGACATTTTTACAAGGTTCAGCCATTTACGAATTTTCAGGTTAGGCCTAGGCCTACTAGGATCATTTAGGCCAGGAAAGTTTACCAGTTATTATGCTAGTGGTATGAGGCACAAGTTAAAATAAAACTACCAGGTAAATCTACGGAACAACTCTGGATGGATTATTACCTTTGTCATTGATTTTTTCTACTAGCCTAAGGGGAAACACCGCTTTGGATCCATCAGCATTGAGTGGAACAACCTTCCAGCCTTATTCACTCGATATTTAATTGGTGAAAAAAGAGTACAATTACATCTTTAAGCATACCATTCAAAAGATTGAAGGGTAGATCTAGGGTACCTATCCGCGGCGGCCCATGCTATGGCAGTTGCGGTTTTTCTATGCAGTTTTACCTACTGTTGCTGTTCCTGGTTCCTAAGTGCTCGCTCTACAAACACAGTTGCGGGCAGCACACAACTACACTGTTTATGAGGTGCAAAGCCTTATTCCCTTAATTGTTTACCTTACTCATTATTTAGTTTAACTTTATTTTGTTAGTTCAAAATGTTTAGGTATTTCTACAGAGGCAATCCGCAGTGGCCTAGACTGTTGACATTTCCCTATGTTATTTTACTTGCTGCGCAAGATTTAAAAGTAATATTCATTCGCACGACTGTAACTAAGCAGTAATTTACCTTTGAAGACTACATGACAGTCAACGAATCGACGTACCGAGTCCAAAAGTAAATTAAAGTTTAGTTCCAGTAGAATGAAAAAAATATTCCCTTCAACTCTTGTAAAGCAAGTAAAATAACTGGAAAACGTCAATCTATAGTTCTATAGATCGATCTATCAAGTATTCAATCTAGGCAGAGAAATGTAAACATAACCGCCATGTTTGAACTCCTCAACCACCACGGAGCCATATGTGTACTAATGGGAAGATGGCGCACTCAGGGGGAGGGGGGGTGAGAACGAAGGTATGAGTTGACTAAGTGACTAGTAGCACCCCGCGGAATAGTAATATAGGCTTTAATGTAACTTTCTATAAAATAATAATTAAGAATAATTTTTGAACCTTACCTTAAAGGGGTGGAGAGTACAAAGCAGCAGCTGCCTTTATGAAGGCGTGGAGTCGGGTCTTGGGGTCTTGAAAATGTAACTTGAAATACGCAGCAGCCAAGTACCCGACGAAGTTGTACATACGCCGCCCGTATCTCGGAGTCGACTCCCAGAGTTCCCTCCACCTCCTCTCTGTTGTAGTAGTATGGGCACCAGTTACTGTGTCCAGAAAGTTGATCGAGTGGTTGACTGTCAAATGGACATACAATTCGTCTCCCAGGGAGTGATAAGCCCTCCAACAGTCGGAAATAATAGTGGTCCCCGGCACAATGTATTCCTTGATAACTGCAAGCAGAGTCCCACTGGTCCTATCGGGAACAGGAGCAACGAAGAACTCTCGGGTCTGCCTACAGATACCACCGAACACCAACTGTCCTTTGATGACGCGACCTACGTTGTATTTCCGCCTTCTGAATTTCGCCTCATCGATTTCAACAGTTGTGCCGGACACACCAATTTGTTTCTTCTGTTGGATGCACCAATTAACAAAAAGTAGTGTTTGGGAAGGAAATTAAGCAGGGAAAATTACATAATAATACAAGAACGGTTGGTATATGAGAGAGAGAGAGAGAAACATACATACTTCCCGGGAGACGGTGGCCCAATCATTAATGGTTGTGTCCGACAGTCCAATTTCTGTCCTCGCAACCTTGTAAGAAAAAAAATCACTCACATACAGGTATGCAAAGAACAGAACGGTCTCGACATCAAGGTGGGACCCAGAAAACCAAGTGCCATTAAATAATGAGAAGTAGTACGAACAACGCTTCTTCGCCTTCTCACTGTAAGGCCTATAAGACCGGTCACACCTAAGAGAAAATGTGGAAAAAGAAATACCAATTACAAACCTCAAAACCTGAAAATATGGAGTAGGCCATAAATGGTATAGATGAAATCTAATATTTACACTAATCTAGGGGCGAAATATATTACGGTTACATGTAGAAACCAACAAACAACGTGTACGGAATTTACCTGAAGCACTTCTACAAATCTAGATGGCACTCGTTCCCAAAATGGGGACAAAAGACCTGCTTTCGCAGGAGGCCGTGGTCCTGGCATAACTCAATGAGCCGGTCATAATTGCCTGAGTAATAGGCAGAGAATTCTTTGTAACTTAAGTAACAATTGTTACATGCAGCTGGCAGAGTCCCCCTGCTGATGGGCTAGGACGAGCGCGAAGTTGATGCACTAGATGCAGCCATGACGACAGTTTCAACAATGATGTCGTTGTACGTTTAGGAGGTGAAAGCAGGCCGGACCATAGAAAACAGGGTAGGGGAGATGGGGTGAGGTAGTAAAAATGCTTTGATGCTATTAGTTGAGTGGGTGTGGGGCTGAGGTAAACAAACAAGTATAGTTAACAAAATAAGATTGGCAGTGTTAAGGGTAATAAAAGAAAAATGGTTGGTTAAGGAGTTAACGGTAATGTGTATGGGTTTCGAAATATGATAAATACAAATACATATATATAACGGGCCTAGAGAAGGGTGGGATTTAAGTTCTGAATGGTAAATGTGTAATAGGTCCCAAATATGAATTAATAAATACATAAATACAAAATTAAAGATAGACTGACATATAACCAAACTAATTTAACTTAACCTAGGGCATGTTGCCTGACCGGGGGTGCGAAGCCCCCGTACCCCACCTTGAAGAACTAACCTAACCTAACCAACCTAACCTAGTAGGGCATGTTGCCTGACTGGGGGGGCAAAGCCCCCCCCCCCCCCCCCCCCCGTACCCCCCTTGAAGAAGTAACCTAACCTATCCTAGTACAGCATGTTGGCTGACCATGGGGGCTTCACCCCCCTTGAAGAACTAACCTAACCAACCTAACTTAACCTAACCTAACCTAGTAGAGCATGTAACCTAACCTAACCTAACCTAACCTAGTAGGGCATGTTGCCCTGACCCCCCTTGAAGAAGTAACCTAACCTAACCTAGCCGAACCTAACCTAGTAGGGCATGTTGCCTGACCAGGGGGCTTTGCCCCCCCCCCCCCGTACCCTCCGTGAAGAGCTAACCTAACCAAACCCTAGTAGGGCATATTGCCCTACTATATATATATATATATATATATATATATATATATATATATATATATATATATATATATATATCTATATATATATATATCTATATATATATATATATCTATATATATATATACTATATATATATATATATATATATATATATATATATATATCTATATATATATATATCTATATATATATATATATATATATATATATATATCTATATATATATATATATATATATATATATATATATATATATATATATATATTATATATATATATCTATATCTATCTATCTATATATATATATATATATATATATATATATATATATATATATATATATATCTATATCTATCATATATATATATCTATATCTATCTATATATATATATATATATATATATATATATATATATATATATATATATATATATATATATATATATATATAATATATATATATCTATATATATATATCTATCTATCTATATATATATATATATATATATATATATATATATCTATATATATCTATATATATATATATATATATATATATATATATATATATATATATATATATCTATATATATCTATATATATATATATATATATATATATATATATATATATATATATATATATAATCTATATATATATATATATATATTTTATATATATAATATATATATATATATATATATATATATATATATATATATATATATATATATATATATATCTATCTTTATCTATCTATCTCTATCTATATATATATATATATATATATATATATATATATATATATATATATATATATATATCTATATATCTATATATATATATATATATATATATATATATATATATATATATATATATATCTATATATCTATATATATATATATATATATATATATATATATATATATATATATATATATATATACGCCTGCCCGGTCAGTCAACATGCCCTACTAGGTTAGGTTAGTTATGTTAGTTTACCTTCTAGTTTGTCTTTCTTCAAGGGGGGGTACAGTGGGGCTTCGCCCCCTGGTCAGGCAACATGCCCTACTAGGTTAGGTTAGGTTGGTTAGGTTAGGTTTAGTTCTTCAAGGGTGGGTGCGAGGGGCAAAGCCCCCCGGTCAGGCAACATGCCCTACTAGGTTAGGTTAGGTTACTTCGCTCCCCGGTCAGGCAATATGCCCTACTAGGTTAGGTTAGTTAGCTCTTCACGGAGGGTACGGGGGGGGCGGGGGGGGCAAAGCCCCTGGTCAGGCAACATGCCCTACTAGGTTAGGTTCGGCTAGGTTAGGTTAGGTTACTGCTTCAAGGGGGGTCAGGCAACATGCCCTACTAGTTAGGTAGGTTAGGTTAGGTTAGGTTGGTTACATGCTCTACTAGGTTAGGTTAGGTTAAGTTAGGTTGGTTAGGTTAGTTCTTCAAGGGGGGGGTGAAGCCCCATGGTCAGCCAACATGCTGTACTAGGATAGATTAGGCTCTTCTTCAAGGGGGGGCACGGGGGGGGGGGGGCTTCGTCCCCCAGTCAGGCAACATGCCCTACTAGGTTAGGTTGGTTAGGTTGGATGAAAAAAAATAACAATTTTTAACCCGAATATATGCTGAAGTTTCTACTGGCCATACTCTTTATATAAAGATCCAACTTTCTAGAAGCGACAATGCCATTCATTATATGTATATATATATATTAAATATATATATATATATATATATATATATATATATATATATACATATATAATGAATGGCATTGTCGCTTCTAGAAAGTTGGATCTTTAATATAAGAGTATGGCCAGTAGAAACTTCAGCATATATTCGTTAAAAATTTTATTTTCATCCAACGCCTACGTTTCGGGATACAAATCCCATCTTCAGGGCTAAAAACCGGGAAAAAATTTAAATTCTATACATTAAATCAGACTAAAATGGGGCACAGTAATAAATTATGCTTTTTAAAAAAAATATATAGATTAATTAACAATATACCAATGAAATTCGAATTTTATTTAAAATTAAGACGGTAACTAATTGAATAAGGAGAGCCCATTGCCATGCCATCAGTTTGTTTGTAAATTTTCCCGTTAAAAATGAAAAATGAATAGTTATCCATCACAGCCAGTTCCAAAAGTTTCCTAAAAGAGTCAATATCAAAACCTTCAAAAACACTATCTTCAGTAGGGAATAAAGCACTAATTATTATATCTATGGTTATTATATTTATGGTTAGTTACGATGTAACCTCACTGTTCACCAATGTACCTCTCACCGAAACCATAGATATAATAATTAGTGCTTTATTCCCTACTGAAGATAGTGTTTTTTCTTTTTGAAGGTTTTGATATTGACTTTTTTAAGAAACTTTTGGAACTGGCTGTGATGGATAACTATTTCATTTTTAACGGGAAAATTTACGAACAAACTAATGGCATGGCAATGGGCTCTCCTTTAGGTCCCACATTTGCCCATGTTTTTATGTGTCACTTGGAAAAACTATTTCTTGACCAGTGTCCTTCATCTTAATTTTAAACCCATTTTTTATTAAAGATACGTAGAC
>NC_087201.1:126756845-126760702 GCF_015104395.2 Macrobrachium nipponense
TTAAAGGACATTTGTAGCTCGATATATATATATATATATATATATATATATATATATATATATATATATATATATATATATATATATATATGTATATGTATATATGTATATATATATATATATATATATATATATATATATATATATATATATATATATATATACTATATATATATTAGGCAATCAATGCACAATCACACGTGTAACAGAAATTATTTTATTGACTAACATCAGGATCAAACAGAGGTCTTACCATTGAAAGACTTGTGTTCAATCCTGCTGTGAGTCAGAATAGGTAAATAAATAATATACTTGCATATTTATAATATATTTATATTATGTATAAGACACACACACACAAACATGTATATATATATATATATATATATATATATATATATATATATGATGATGTATATTCTAAAGATCTATCAATGTTAACACGTTTTTTGTATAATACAAACATGCAGCATTTTGCATAATTTTGTAAGAAGACTATAGATAGGAAGATGTGCTATTTCAACACCACTGATAAACCTGCCTTGTTGCTACCTCAGCAAGAGATCAATTTGCAGTATATTTCATCCATGATGGTAGAGTTGAACTGCAAGTTAAACTGATATAATGTGAAAAGTATAAACTTTGAAATTTAATAAGTGCAGATAACTTAAATGCAATTTTTCCTTTGTTTTATCAGAATTGCAGATAATTTCAAGTAGTTCCTCCCAACACTTTCCCTTTACTATTTTGTCATAATAATCTGGTCTAATGTTCCACCTGGCTGGACGCTTTTCAACTTCACCAAAGAAAATGGTGTTAAAGCAACTGGTCTCCATTTTGATGTGTGGTGCAGGCAAATCTGCGCCGTGGTGTGTGAACACCCTGTGCTCTCTCATTGACTGTACATCCTGCAACTACCGTGTGTGACCAGGGTCTTTTGGTGTATGCCATTGACTGTCAGAGCATTAAAGCATTTAATTTCAATTTTGGAAGGCTTCTGAATCAGCATAGCAATTCAAGAACTTCAAGTAATACTATTGTCAATAAATATTAAGTACTCCAACATACTCCAGTAAATCTCCAAATGATGTTGTTGTGGATGGGGCCCAATGTAGTGGAGATATTTTGATAACTTGACACATTTATCGGATCAACAAAAAGAAAATCCAGGATGTGTGGAATGCTTTCAGTGAGTATTTTGAGCCAAAATCTAATTTTAGGTTGGCATGTTTTCAACTTCGTGGCATTAAGCAGCTATGTTACACATTTGAAGATTCAAGCCCAGAAATGTCATTTTAGCACTCCTGATTTGCTAGCTGATAACTTAATAGATCAGTTGATCAAAGGTATTGCACATTTTGCTGTTCAAAAGAAAATTATTGATCAAGACCCAAAGACATTAATTATAAGATGAGGCGCTAGACCTTGCTGGAATTTACAAAGCAATGCAAAGCCAAATGCATCAGTGAGGGTGTGCTGATCAAGTGCATTATGTAGCACAAGGTAACTCGGATGTGCTGATCGAGTGCATTATGTTGCACAAGACAACTCAAAAGTTATTAATGGGCAGCCAAGGTTCCAGAACTTATTTTTATGGAGGACCTAGACATAAGAGAGTGAGAACTGTACAGCTAAGGAGTAGTCCTGTAATAAGTGTTATAAAATAGGCCACTGGGGAAAAATATGCAAGTCCACACGTGAAATAAGAAGAAAAGTTAATGTTTTAAATATTGATTAAAACACATTAAGAGAGAATGTACATGCTGTTGTTATGATGGCCACCTTAGAATGGTTCCATGCATACGTAAGGCATACCTGTCAGATCCATACATGTTCTAGAAGGTATTGGCTAAGGAAACCTATTATGAAAGGGATTACTAACCTAACCTACCTAAACCTAACCTAACCTAACCTTAGTAGGCTGTGTTGTCCTCCAGAACCCCCAGTGAAGAAACTTTGCTTTATACCCAAAAGTTCCCTTATAACACTGCACATGTGCCATGCCATTCCAGGATGGCCAGCATACTATAACATATCAGTTCTGTTTTAAGAATCGAGCACTAGGCCTAGTATTCATGCCCGGGTGATTCTATATATATGTATATATATCTCAAAAAATGCATAAATTTCTGTAATACAATAATGCTTGACTGGATCAAACTGATTGCTGTTTGCCCGTAGAAATATGAATTTGGGTGATATCACTCCCTTATGATACGCCCACTTACGCAAATTCAGTCTTAAATTTCACGGTTGGAATATGATTAGAAGATTTGAGGTAGAAGTTTGAAGTGTTAAAGGTGGAGTTAGGATTGTGGGTAGAGGTAGAGGTAAAAGTAGAGGGGGAGGAGGGGTGGTTGGGGTCTGTCGTCTCTCTACTTAACCAGGCGGTAATTTTATGGGTGTTCTGGTCGCTTGCAACAGTCTTTCTTATTTTTTATATAGTGAGTCTGTTTCCCAGGTGCAAGGACAGGTCCTGGTGTCGGTCCTAATGGTTTTGTCTTTGCCTAAATAACAGACAGTGGCCCTGCATTGCAAGACTTGATATGCCCGGAACTAGGCCTAGTTACTTGAAGGTAGCAGCAGCAATTAGAGCTTTTCTCGAAGATGGTGTATTATGCTCGGTCCTAGAAGCTAAAATCAGAACTACCAACCACAACCAACTTCTCTGTTGAATCTAGGTGCATTCATGGTTGATTATGTTTAATGTTGCGGAGATTTTCCCTTTACATTCTATTGATACTTGCATGGTTTTATGCATCTTCGCTAAAATAATTGATAATACACTATGATATTAAATATTTGTTTCCACATTGCTCGAAATATAATTCTGTGTTGAACGAAAATTTCAAATTGTTTCATTTCTATAGTTTGAAGTAATTACTTTACTTTGAAATAATTACTATTACCATAATTTTTTCTTATGATTGTTATAGATATCATAGATTTGATATTTGTGCATCATATGTTAGCTTTATTTTGCTTGATAGAGCTTTCACTGTAGAAAAAAAAGTTTTTCAGCTACGTGTTTATAGTTGCCAGTTGAATTTCGAACGAAATCCTCTGAAATTTGTCGCTTCACTTGTGGAACTTATTGTACATCTGAACCATGAAATTCAGACATTTCAAGAATGCAGTAATTTATGTAAACGTATCAAGTCCCTTAGGCTTAGTGATTTGATTAGTAGTTACCCAGAGATATTCTAAGGTCTTCGTAAATTCCCTGGTGAACATAAACTTATAGTTGATACATTCACCCAGGATAGCACCAATCCAATTATGGGAAAAAATCAAAGCTGAGCTAGACATAATGATATCCTTAGATGTAATACGTACAGTACAGGAACCCTACTAATTGGGTGTCTAGTATCACATATTTTCACAAACCAGATGGCAGACTTGACCTTAAGAAGCTAAACAGCTATGAAGAGAGGACCTTTTTTTGGCAACATCTGCAATAAACAAAGGGTAAGGTTTTGGAATGATCACCTATTTATGACCTTACAGACCCAATCTTAGCTCACTTACAGCACCAATATGCCATTTTCTCCAGATAGACATTGATTTTCATTGGTTCAACAAGCACCAAGGAGTCAATTTGTAGTGCTGGAACATTAGCATATTTCAATCCTAAGAAGTCAGTGATTATGCAGGTCGATGCAAGTAAGAAATAGCTTGAAGCAACATAGCTACTGTGAGGACAAGAGAGAGAGAGAAAGGTAGCTGGGTACTGATGCTTTATTACAGACGAACTGAGTTGACATAGACAAGTGCGGACAGATAAGTAGTACCAGCTTGTACCAAGAGCAAAAATGACTTTGAGCCAGTAGATTTGTGTTTTTCGCCTGAGTACATAT
>NC_087201.1:126761202-126796202 GCF_015104395.2 Macrobrachium nipponense
CATTGCACATTGTCAGTCTCCAATATTTGGATCAAGAAATTGAATACATAAGAAAAATAGGGAAGGAATTATGCTATCCTTCACATACATTAGATATTTGTTATAATAAACAGCCAACAAAAAGTTTTATAGTATAAGTAACACGGAGAAAGAAAATTCTAAGAACATTCTCAGTTTGCCTATTTTAATGGATTTGAAACCATCAAATCATTGTTAAAAGCCTTTAAGATCAACCTTGTTTTTTCCTATAATAACACACTAAAAGGAATGTTAATAAAAAAATGGCCCCAGGGAAAGCAACAACATAATATATAAAATTCCATGTATGGACTGTCCCTTTTTTTATCTCGGACAGTCGAGCAAGGCCTTAGAAGTAAGATCAAACCAGCATAAATATTCTGTCAAAACTGGGCAGACATCTAATGCAATATTCATTCATTTAAGTGAAAATAACCACCGGATTAATTGGATTGGTAGTTCAGTAATTGCTAGATCAAAAGATGTCTTATCACGAAATCTTTTAGAATCTGCCATAATACAACTTACTTCCCATTGTAATTTTAATATTAGTCGTGGCCTGTTTCATTTAGACCCTTGTATTTGTAACATGTTTAAGAATGACCTCAAAGATATAATTACAGACTTAAATACAAATTAGTTGCCTTAGAGATATCTTCGTTGTATATGTATGTTTAATATGTTTTGTGAATAAGTTTTTGTTTACCAAAGATCTTAATTGGTCAGCTGTCTCCCTGTATAATCTTTTAATTGTCTTGTCCCTGTGTCTGAGCAGTGGGACTTAATCTTTTTTGTTTTTAAACTGTACCCATGTTTATGCTTGTTTGGAAAGGTTACTCATTCTCCAGGTGCGCCGGATTCTAGGTACTAATCTCCTTATAATCCCTATCTGTCAGTTATACGACCTTTCCTGTACTGTAAATTCCTCCTGTAAGTCGTTTGTCTGCTGAGTAAAGGACGTCGAGTCGAAAGCTCTTGCAAAACTCCGTTGTTTATTTTTCTTTCGTGGCTTATGGATTTACCATATATATCATATATATATATATATATATATATATATATATATATGTGTGTGTGTGTGTGTGTGTGTGTGTGTGTGTGTGTGTGTGTGTGTGTGTTTAAGGTAGCTAAATAGCTGTACATTGATTTTTATGGATTTTGACCATATGGCCCATATGGAGATTAAGCACCAGGCTATCTTGTTCGTGAGCAAAACCTGCTACTAATACAACATAGTATGGTCCGTAAATATTTCTGCATGTGTAATCTGCTTGCTTTAGGGCGTCGACTCAACTGAAAAGAAATTTACCAACATTACAGAACCGTGAATTTGACATAAAATGATCCGTAATCCACAAAAGAGAGACCATATCAAGAGGTCTAGGGATTACGAACACTTGCTGTATGTCAAAGAAAACTTAAAACAACACGATATCGTTAAGTCTACAAAGTAAATCCTGTCACAAAACGAGAGAAATCGGATATTTTATGGATATTTAGCGTGGAACTCGAAATGTGCCCGAAATAAATTAGATTAAATGGATATTAGACTTCCAAACGTTACGAGATTTTACTACGATTATGGTAAGACATAAAGGTGCGATTTTTCTTAAAATGACGGCCCTCTACTTACTTACAAGTTTATACGTTACCGTGCATGTTAGCACTTATCCCATGACTAAACTGTTACTATATAAGAAGCATATGCAATAAAAATAGAAGAAAAATAAAGAGAAATACCGAATTTGGAAATCTCCCAAGACGCTGTCTCCTTCACGGGGGAAAAGAAGCGTCAAGTTCTGAGATCTTTCGACTCACTTTTGAAACTTCGTGATTTGACATTGTCCTGAGAGAAAACCAGAGATTCGGAATTCATTTGGTTATTCAAATTTTGCACATTTTACAGCGTACATACATACAATTAAATCTAGATAGTAAATTTTATTATATATATATATATATATATATATATATATATATATATATATATATAATATCCATCACACTCAAATTATATATATATATATATATATATATATATATATATATATATATATATATATATATATATATATATATATTTATATATATATATATATATATATATATATATATATAATATCCATCACACTCAAATTATATATATATATATTATATATATATATATATATATATATATATATATATATATATATATATATATATATATATATATATATAAATATCCTCACTCTCAAATGTATGTTCGAGTCTCTCTCTCTCTCTAATGTGTATATATATATATATATAATATATATATATATATATATATATATATATATATGTATATATATGTATATTTATATATATATATATATATATATATATATATATGTATATATATGTATATATTTAATATATATATATATATATATATATATATATATATATATATAACGAGGAAAAATCTCTGACGAGGTCAAATGACACTCGTTTAAACAAATTAAAAAAACGCGTTGCCTACTTTTTTATTTTTTTTCCTGTTGATGCCATCTCTGAAGTTGGCTGAAAACAAAGTTTCAAACTAGGCTAATATAAACTCTTGTTGTTACAAAAAATATACTTTTTTATTTCCCAAAATTAAGCTAACAGGAAAATGGAATAAAATTAATTAAGCATGACCCAAACAGAAACGTTCAACTATCATATTCCTCTCAAAATCATATTTAAATAAGTACTCTCTTTTCCCTTAAGTGTCCAAACATTCATAGTTTATCAATAGTCAAAATTAGTCTATAGAAAGCCCATAAGGTGACTTCGAATCCATCTGAAATAAAGAGACCATAATTATGACAAAATAAAACCTTAAAGTTCGTCAATAAAGAATGTGTGCCACACCTCACTTCTCTTTCTCTAGAAGCTGAATTTCGTCACTATAAATTTTAACTTTTTCAAAGTTCTTCACTACGTTACCTTGTCCGACAGACCTGCAACACCCCTCCTACACCGAAAGCACTTGTTGTCTTCTTTGACAGTTGACCATCCAATTCCTCTGCCAATTCACATCCCTGAGACACGTGTAATGAACTCACACTCACCAAATGACGCACAGATGTATGCAAGCTACATACATGGAACTCGTGATTATTAGAATGTATCACTGACCCCAATTATGCACCGGTAAACTTTCCTGTTTGTTTTTTCATTTCAGCATCTTCAACGAATCCAGCGTTTTGCATCCGTCTCTAACCGGCAAGAGCTAAGGTTATCAACCCCACTGTTTAATATTATAGATTGTTACTAGTGCCTTTAAAGTGGCTCCACCTCCTCTGTCTTTTGTACACCCCTGTCGCACACTACATTGGCTACTGGTATATACTAATTCCTAATATTTGCAAGATAGCTCCTATAACACATTTCGGTTATCATTATAACTACTATCTATACCTGCAATCACTGGAACTCTGTAGCATTCGTCGAAGAAGAATTCATCCCCATCGTTATCCTCTAGCAGTGGAACCATAAGCACCTCCTGTGTAGGCGGAACTTTAATAACCACCTCGTGGTCCCATGTAAGTGTTTCATGAACATCTTTGTCAAATAATTGTAGATCCCGGCTCAGCGTGTGAACCATCTCTAAACGACTCTGCATGCGTCATTATTAAGTGTCTGCGACCCCTATAGGTGTATCTTAACACCCTCGTTACTAAACTGTAGATTCAACGTCTTCCTATAAAGGAATCGTAACCACCACCTCGTTTACAACTTGAAATATCCCGTGACTTCCATGCAAGTGCGTCCTGCACCCGCCTCGTAGAAGTACTGTAGACTCTTGATTTGTCAAGGAATGTATCCTGAAACGATCCTTCGACGACATCTACGTCCGTACAAAGTCGACACGTAACATCATCGTCCGTGTGAAGATCTGACCTCTGGTTGTAGATCCCAAGTTGTTTTCGTTGTCACTCCCGTGTGAACATGTTCTAACTGACTTTTTGACAAGTCTACATGATCTTGGAACAAATAAAGTCTTGCTTTGACACACGGATTTGTCATGAACTAATATACCCAATTTCAAAGCCAATTATTAAGGACTAAAATTCTTCACTAAAATAAAATATGATCTTTATCTACTGACCCCTATTAAGCTTACTGGGAGAATTATTATCACTAACTGACCACTCATTATTGATCCTGTATCTGACAAATGTACTATCAAAACCCCCATAATGTCTGTACAGCAAAACCCCTGTAATGTTTATCCAGCTAACCTCCATCAAACTAATGTTGAATATTCCTTCTATCCTACGTACCCCAAGATAAATTCTACCTCCTTTCTATATAGGCCGGTCAATAGAGGGTCGAACCCGAAACTAATTACTATAAAGCTGGAATCAATTTCAAAGTGTTCTTTCATATGTACATATTTCCAGAAAAAAAACCCATCGGCCAACTCCTTGAGTGTTTTACAAAATTTGATCCTGAAGTTAACATCTATCTACGTAAAAAGCTGCTCGAAATGCAAAGATTTTGATTGAATGGTAACTTCAGCATTTTCAATTAAAAGACTTTTTAGACCAACAGATTAAAAATTCCATTAGCTTTTGAAATTTATGGGTCTATTTTTCTTGTAGGGGGCCCAAAAAATATAACATAAATATCTTTATTTTTTTTAAGGATTAGATGGTCTTTTTGTGTTATGTGATAGCATAGAGTTAATCTTATATTACCCCTATATAATGATATCTTATTGAAACTCAAAATAACTCCACCGGCCAACTCCTTGAGTGTTTTACAAAATTCTATCCTGAAGTTAACATCTTTATACGTAAAAAGCTGCTCGAAATGGATTTTTATTGAATGTTAACTTCAGCATTGCTTATTGCTTAGATATAACTAAGTTCATTTTCAGTTGAAGGCTTTTTTTAGACCAAATAGATTAAAAATTCCATTAGATTTTGCAATTATGGGTCTATTTTTCTTGTAGGGGGCCCAAAAAATATAATATAACATAAATATCTTATTTTTTTACGGATTTGATGGTCTTTTTGCGTTATGTGATAGTATAGAGTTAATCTTATATTACCCCTATATAATGATATCTTATTGAAACTTCAAAGGCCTTGGGTAATCATATATTAAACCAGGGAATGACGATCGAATTTTAAAATGTCTCTTAAGAGGACAGCAATTTCCATCTTGAAGCTTTAGGCGTTATTCAGCATGCATATATATATATATATATATATAATATAATATATATATATATATATATGGTATATATATAATATATATATATATATATATATATATATATTATATAATGATATATATAATATATATATATATATATATAATATATATATATATAGTATTTATGATATATATATTATATATATATATATATATATATATATATTATGGTATATATGTATATATATATATAACATAATATATATATATATTATATATATATATATAATATATATATATATAGTATATATCTATATATATATATATTTCCCGCAGAATTGCGAGATGGAGTTGTTTGCCTAAAATATGACTGATCAATATAAATTCAGTAAACCAACTTTTGTTTAGAGCATCATACAGATTTTTTTTTTTTTTTTACATCTTCCATACAAATGTTATGATACCTTTTTTTTCCAGGTATGGTGTCGTGCATAATTTGTAAGAAGTCATTTGTTCCTATTGTTCAAGTAAAAGAAAAAGGACTGCTTAGTCTTACTGAATATAGTCAACGGAGAAATGAAGAGACAATCTACCAGCAACTGCCCCCTCACCCGAGTAAAATGAAGGGCTTGATGTTTTGGTTCACGAACACTGTAGGAAATGGTTCAACAATAAACGTAGAATTTCAACAGAATCAGAAAAGACTCAAAGAAGAAAGACAAGGAGATCAACAAGTTTGCTTGACTGGAAAATTAATTGTTTTTATGTAATTCAACCTGCAAGATAGATAAAAAGAATCCATCGAGACGGGATTGGCATCTTGCTTCGACAATTCAACTTCCCGAGAAAATCTTGGAAGCTTGTAAATTTAGACTTGAAACTGACGAGCATGATGAATGGGCTTTAGAAGTGCATGCCAGAGCACTTGATTTTTTTGCCGCAGAAGCTCGATATCATAGAAATTGTCGGCTTCGATTTGAAACGGTTCAAAATCTTTTTCCTGATAAGCAAAAATGTTTAAGAGGTCGGCGAAGAAATGAAGGAATGAAGAACAGTTTTAACAAAACTTGTGCATGGTTAGAAGCTGTAATTTCCATCCACTCAATACCAGAGTTCAGAGAAAAGGTTATAGAATTTTCAGATAATGATGAAGCATATGATTCTGGATATCTAAAAAAACTATTGAAAGACCATTATGGTGGAGAAACACTAATATATTTCCTTGATATGGCCAGCTTCATTATAAATATGAAATTCCGAGAAAGAAAAGATGACATACAAGAGGAAAGTAGAAGGATCATTGAAGCTGCTGCAAACTTAATCAGAGCAGAAATTCGGGAAAAGCAGTAGGACTCATCATCATATCCAACTACAGAAGAAATAACTAGTCCATGGATTCCTGATAGCCTTAGAATTTTTATGGCTAGCTTTACCAAGTCCACACTTAAGCAAGAATGTATAGGACAATGCATTGTCAAGTTAGCTTTTCCTATGATAATACCACCTATCTTATTTGCCCTAGGTGTTGAGGTAGATCACATTTATGGATCAAAGTGGCTCAATGATGAATTGTTCAAGTTAGGATTTTCTTTTTCCTATTTTGAA
Organism: Macrobrachium nipponense; assembly: GCF_015104395.2. NCBI lineage: Eukaryota > Metazoa > Arthropoda > Malacostraca > Decapoda > Palaemonidae > Macrobrachium > Macrobrachium nipponense. The sequence goes on from NC_087201.1 coordinate 126,767,998, forward strand.
GCCACTCGTTTCAAGCAAGCTCCTCTTACCTCACTATCTTTTAATGATATCATCAAGCAAACATCAACAGAAAACAGCTTCACACAATTCATCGCAGACAACGTTGACCACAATATTGCTACTTTAGATGGCCGAGGTGTAACCAAGGAGATACAAATTAAAAGGCCTGATAAGTTACTGAGGGTAAAGGAATTAATACTCAAGGCAACAGTTGTCCATATTACTGCCTATGATTTCCCACAGAGCAGAAAATTTGACAGCATTTTATTCAAACCTTCGATAGAACTTTTATACCTTTGTGTTTTACCTCAAACACTGAATGCAGAAATTTTGTGGCACGCTGCAAGTTTAAATTCAACAAAATGAACTTCGTTATATCTAAAAATAAATAAGCAATGCTGAAGTTACCATTCAATCAAAATCTTTGCATTTCGAGCAGCTTTTTATGTATAAAGATGTTAACTTCAGGATCAAATTTTGTAAAACGCTCAAGGAGTTGGCCGGTGGGTTTTTTTTTCTGGAAATATGTACATATGAAAGAACACTTTAAAACTGATTCCAGCATTATAGTGATTAGTTGTCTTCTTTAATTAAAAAAACGTTTAATGATATCTTAGATGAAATTAATTAACTAACTTTTGCTATATCATGTCTTAAATTACTTCTGGCAGGTTTCCCTTATTTATCTTTGAATAACTCTCACTTACTTTTGATATGCTCTCAATGGCTCTTTATCTTCAGTGTTTGGAATTTAACTGTTAATATCATGAAGATAAAATCAAATAAAATATTGAATATAATCTAAATTGTTGCATTTATATTTTTATGCTTTAAGACATTGCACCAGAAGAGCTACTCCGTGTGATAAGATGTAATTGCAAGTTGTCTTCACGCAATCCGTGTGGTACAAATCAATGCTCGTGCAAGCTAAATGGAATGCAATGTTTCTGCCTGTGGCGATTGTAGAAGATTTGGTTGTAACAACAGCTGTGACAAAAACGAAGTCAGTGACTTTGAAGAAGAAACTGGCCAACTGTTTAATGAGGAGGATGATGATGTTGAAAACATTTTTGACATTTAACATATTCTTTTTTGTTTCACAACTGAAAATTTACAGATTATTTTATTTTTTATTTATCATGCAGTCTTGTATCTTTTGTGTGTGAGCTCAATAGGAAAATGCCTACTTCAGAGCTAGCATAAGTGAAAACCATGTTTGATAAATTCTTAACAAACAATAAGTGTTCCAAAGTAATGAAGTACTAGAAGATATATCTCCCGTTTATTAACCCTGAGATGGAAAACTATTGAAAATAATTTTATGTAATGCTCTTCCATAGTTTTGTTGGTGTAACAAAGGCATACCCACCTATTAATGAATTCCATTATCCTTCATAATTAGGATTTTAACGGGTTACATTCACACTGTATCTTATATGAATTCAGTTTAATGGGGGCGACTTTAGGAGCACATTGTGAAAAATGCTCAAGGACTTAGCTGATGGTTTTTTTTCTGATAAAATATAAGTATTAAAGAATACTTAAAAACTATTTCCAGCTTTATAGTATTTATTTTCGGGTTGGCCCCTTTTTAAGCCTGAATTGACCGGCCTAATAATAGAAATCGTATGTAAAGTTAACATAAAAAAGAAACCGCTTAATCCCGATTACAAGTTTCCCAAGTAGGAAAAAAAAATAATAATTCAACTTTTCTCATTACAAAATGTATAAGGAGAAAAAAATAATTCAGCGCTTTTCCTTAACTCTTCCCCATGGAATGTCATCATCGACATTCCTGAAAACGGTGCAAACCTCTGAGTAATCAACTCTAAAAGAAAATATCAACAATCGGTCTCATCATAGCCTTGTCAGCACCAAGCCACCTGTGTATACAACATGTGCTCAAATCACACTATGGACTTGTCTAGTCAGACTTGTAAACTCAGAAATCATCATTCCTTCAAATGGCCTAAAAATCCACTATTAAATCCTCACTGGGAATCATCAATAAATCTTTACTGATACTATAGAACCACATTCCTCAAAAATTATGCTCAGGACATCCTCGTTGTCACCTCAAGGGTACCCAAAAAATTTTCACCGAAAATGTCTATTAAAATATACCACCAATTATAAAATATCCCCCACAGGATAAATCTTAACCCACCCATTTGACCGCCGATGTATCTCAAAGTAACCCATTTATGATACTGCCACAAGTATATAAAACCCCAATAATCACCTAGTCGGGATGTAAACCACAGAAAACCACAATTCAAGAATTATGCATAACAATTATATACCGCCAAAATATAACCACTGGTGAATATAACCTCATAAAATACAACACCTTTATAGGGCCCCATAAAACCACAATGCACTAGTGCCATCACCCAAGAGCCATAACTCCAAAGAGAAGCACAATCACCACCTCTTTGACTCATAAAACCACAGATCACCACCAAAAATCATAGCCACAAAAAAAAATTCACCACCAAAATAACCACAAAAAGTCAGCCCCAATGAATCACTATAACCAGGAATCGCCAAATCACCACCAGGTACCATCATCACCACGAACCTCTTATAATATTTCTCAACTTAATAGTAATTTCCCATATTTTTTTCCTCCGTTTTTCATCATGAAATAATTACTTCTGGTTTTTACGCCAAATCGCCGCAGTTTGGGCATAATAAGAAAATAGTAAAAGAATGAAAGGGAAAAAAACTGTTACATTAAACCGAGTAATCACATTTCGTCGTCCATTTGCAAAATCTGAAAAAAATGCAACTGCGCGATGTTATTATTAGTTACTACTACCAACCTTTTTCAGTTTAGAGATGTGAGTTAATTTCGACCGACCTGTCTTTTCATCTAAAACTACAAATCTGTTTCCTGTCTTTTCCTCAATAACTCTAAAAGAACCCTCAAATTTCAGACCTAATTTGTAATTTAGTTCATTTTTCACATTGATTTTTATAAATACATTGTCTCCAACAGCAATTCTAACATTAATGATTTCTTGTTACTTCTTTACACCATCTCTCGGGTCGTAGCCTCGAGATTATGGCTGAGACAAGCATGTCTCTCCTTTGCTGTGGAAATTAATGCTTCGATTGTATCTTCTCCATGATGAGGTATAGTTAACAGATCAAATGTGCCTCGTGCTTGGCAACCAAACAATGCTTCAAATGGAGAGATTTTAATGGAATCACTGACCATAGTGTTGATATTATATCTAACAGCATCTAGATATCTGTCCCAGTTTTTATCATTTCCTCCTAAAGTCTTCCTGAGAGCTTCGAGCACTTTCCTGTTTGCTCGTTTACGTAACACAGGTTTGTATGGAATAATTGTTACTTTCTGTATCCCCATGACTTGGGTGAGTCATATCTGCAAATAATACCATTGAAAAATGCTATAGCTACTTCTCCGGCTGTTTTATGCTTAAGTGGAAAAATTTCTACTATCCTCGTTAGTTCATCTATTATTACCAACAGGTACTTATTCGCATACCTAGATTCACAAAAATTTCCTAGGATATCCATTTGTATTCTCTGAAAAGGTCTACTTGGTATCGGATATGACCCTAATTTGCAGGAAGTTATCCTTGTTGGTTTGCAAGCATTGCACACTGTACAGTTTTTCACAAAATTTTCCTCATCTTTCCCAATATTTTTCCAAATATATTTAGCACGGACCTAATTATACGTTTTTTCTATCCCCAAGTTTGGACTACCGAACCTGCAATGTACCATATCCAAAGCCACTGGAATTAGGACTTTTGGAATTACGATGTGTCGTGTCTCCTTTACTTTCACTAGTCCTTACTTTATATTTAATTTTCCTGACCAACAGATTACCTTCTAATTCTAAACCTGAAAAAGGTAACTTATAACCTTTCCTGACTGATTCCCCTCTGAGAAATGCTTTTGCATCTGCCAAAATTTCATCCTCATCCTGCCTTTGCTCTAAGAGACTCATATCCCATTGTATAGAATCGCTAGTAACTAGTGCAACTTGAAATCCTTCTGTATCATAAAAATTTCTACTAAGGGCATCCACGACTACATTTAATTTGCCTTCTATATATTTGGGCTTTGCATAGATAAAAACCATTGAGCTCTTTTAGGTGACAAATCGGGTTCATTAAAAAGATCCAATAATGGCTTGTGGTCTGTAAGGACTTCTACTTTATTTCCCATCAGTAGCATTTTAAAATGAACCAAACTTGATACTATTGCAAAGGCTTCTTTATCTATGGTAGCCATTAATCTTTCATTGCTGCGCTTTGTCTTAAATTTCCTGCTATAAAAGCAATGGGATTGAGCCTCCCATCAAATGTTTGCATTAGGCAAGCACCTATACCCTCCTGACTGGCATCAGTCACTAATGTGAATGGTTTGCTGAAATCTGGAAATTTCAGAACTGGGAAATTCATTAACGCATCCTTAAGTTTTGAAAACTAGCTTCTTGTGGTTTTCCCCAATGAAATTGAATGTCTTCCCGCAATACATCTATTAGAGGAGCTGCTATTTTAGAAAATCCTTTCACAAACCTACGAAAAAATCCTGCCATCCCTAAGAATGACGTAATTTCTTTCTTTGATTTTGGGGTATGAAAATCTGCTATTACTTTGACTTTGTCGTCATTTACTCTAACCCTTTCCTCAGATATGACATGACCTAAAATGTGTTTTGCTTCTTCAAGAAGGAACACTTAGCTAGCTTAATTTTCAATCCTGCTAACCTAAGTCTCCTAAGTACTTCCTTAAGCACTTCTAGGTGTTGCAAGATCGAGTCTGTTGCAATTATCATCCATATACACAAAAACATTTTTACCCAATAACCCGTGCAAAACTGTTTACCAACCTGGTAAAGGTCATCGGAATACCCGATAAACTGAATGGCATCCTCGTAAATTCATAGTGTCCCTTGGGGACTGAAAAGACAGTATATTCCTTACTATTTTCACTAAGAGAGACCTGCAAAAAACCCTGTGCTAAATCAATTGAGCTATAAATATTATGTCCCCCAATTTCTACAAGAAGATCTGGTATACATGCGACTGGATAACGGTCAGGAATTGTCTTTTCATTCAAACGTCTAAAATCGATGCATACTAGGACAGAACCGTCCTTCTTAGGCACTGCTAACAGAGGAAAGTTGTATGGAGATGCACTAGGTCTAATGATTCCTTCCTCTTCCCATTTACTGACCTCTTTTTCTACCTGTTCTCTGATTTTGAAAGGTATGTGGTATGCAGGAATAAAAATGGGTTTTGTACCTTCCTCTAAGTTTACCTTATGTTCTAACACAGTCAATCCCAGTTTATCCTCTCATAAAGCTACTGTGTTCCCAAATCCTGCCAAAAGCTCGCTTACTGCTTCTATATCCTCTTTATAATCTGCATTAGCTAAATGTTCTCTAAATATTTTCTTTCTTGATTGCATTTCTGCCTCTGAAAACTGTTTTCCCCTCTACAATAGCCACTGAACAACTGTCATTCATTACTCCAATCTTGGAGGTCTACCACATATGTATTCTTCTGGTATTTCCTGACTGTATCATTACAGTTCAGTAATTCTACCCTTGTTACACCAGTGCTTGATACACTGTTTACTGATGCAGTGCTAATAACCCCTCTTAGTTTCTCGCTACCCTCAATTACGCATACTTCCGTGGGCTTTTTCACTTCCCTCAGTTTGACTTTTACCATAGTCTTTGAGGCATTAAAATAACATCCTTTGATAAAACACATTTATATTTGTGGTTAGTACCTCTCTGTTCCACGGACCCATAAATATCACCACCCGTGGTTCTCAGTGCATCCACCAAGACCCCATTGTCAGTATCAGTAATAATATCAGTATTAGTATCAGCATTAGTATTAGTATCAGCATCACCACCCATAACACCTTGTTAAACCCGCCAAAATTGTTACCAGCGTGTCCCTCAATATCCCGTTTATCATCACTGCAGTTATTCCCTGTATCATCAGTGTGGGTTTTGGTATCAACACTCCCCATATCCCTGGTATCATTACCATCAGCAACGCCAAAAGCGCCCCCATTTTCAGTATTCCCCATATCCTCTGTTTCACTTGTGTCCTCATACGGAATAAAAACACCGGGTATTTCAACCGTTATACCACTACCACCTGTATGGTCCGATATCTTGTCTCTTCTACATGCAGGATGGCCCAGCAAAAGTCTGTTGCCCAATGCAACCCCTTTTATAACCAATAATGGTTCTATTAACACTCTATCACCCAGAGGAAACTGTATTCTAATAAAACCCAGGTTGTTTAATCTAAGGGCTTGCACATCACTCACCGTCTCTGTTGAGGGTTTCAAAGGGTAATGGGAGAACATGGATTGATACAGAATAGGGTCCATTAAATTCACAGACGTGCCCGTTTCTATGAAGATTGGGATATCCACAACCTCCACTATTCCATATACTATTGGCCTGGGCTCTGGGGGTCCCCCACAAGACCACAATGGCACAAACAAATCGTCTGTAACCTTTTTGTTGATCGGCTTTCCAAAAATTTAGCCGATCCCTTTGCCCTTTTAAGTGACCTGCCTGGGAAGTTCTCCCAAATTTCTGAGGTGTAGGTATTGCATATCTCCGTATCTGAGACAGACAAGCCTGCCAACAGTGATCCACACTTTTGCACATTTCACAATATTTGACCCTACATACTTTCTTTATGTGCCCTAGTTTATTACAATTGTAGCAACGTGACTGCTGTTGCCTTTGATCGATCAATCCTTTATTATATTCCACTCTTGCACACAAATGGGGAGAAGGAAAATCTGAGTCTCTTTGTATCGTATTTCTTGGACCGGTCCCATTAAAAAATGTACTATCCAACGTGGGACATTTGGACATATGTTTCTGAATTAGGGCATAAATTAGTTCCTCATCTGATGTAGTTCAATCTTTTCATCAAAACTGTCTATGATAGTGTCTGGGACGTCGTGCAGAAGCATTGCAAAATGCATCAATTTATGTAAATTATCGAGTGAGACATTATTCCCATTTACCCATCGGGAATTTTTCAATTTCTGTATCCATTCTCCCGCTGAATCAAAAAGTTTTGAGCTATGCTCAATAAGGCTTGTTGTGCCTTTTCGAATTTTGAACAGCCCTCTTAAATCTCTTACCATACCTCTGTGTTCTTTTGAGCCATATGCTGCTCTTAAAAATGCTTGTAATTCGGTTCATGACCGTCATTATGTTTACTGAAAACTACGGCATCTAAATGACAAATTCCCATTATTGAAATCTAACAAGGCTTTTTGCCTCTATGAACGCCTCTGTATCATCCTTAATTCCTTTGGCGCTTAAATAGTTATTCACCCCCTCAATAAAAATTTGCACTGGTTGGGAGAGAACACCATCAAAAATGCCTCAAAAAACTCCTGGATTTATGATTGTTATTTTGTGCACTAACGTTTGGCTTGTACTTGCGTTGGCCATTTTGCCTTCTTTATGATAACTCATGCTTTAGGATTCACCTCGACCTCAGTAACATTGATATATTTATGCCCACTCAAACCACCAACCCAACATTAATAATATATCATTCAACAATAAAATATAAAATAAACATGCACCAATCCAACAAACTGCTATTTGCAACTAGCTGCTTCTCAGGTTCAGGTTCAGGGTTAATCAGCTGATTTAGCTGTTACAAGGTCAGGTTGGTCTATAGAAAACGGGAAGAAGCTAGTGAGAGAAAGAGAATGTATCTCAAACCAAAATCTGATGAGTTAGCGCAACCGTTCAACCAGCCCCTCTCTCTCTCTCTCTCTCTCTCTCTCTCTCTCTCTCTCTCTCTCTCTCATGCCACGCACAAAAACGAAACTTATAGTATCACTTTTTCTAATGCATTTCAATACAACAAAACCACTAATGCCCGCTGAATCCCGAGGGACATCAAAATGAAATAAACTTGTGAGCAAATTAACACCAGTAAAGAGAGAGAAAAAAAAAAACTTATACACTCACGTCTTCGTAGGTCCGAAGTCAGTACCTGGCTACACTTGCAACTGCGCGTAATTAAGTCCCGTTATGATATAAATTCACTACCACGTCTTTACACTATACAGCATCTAAGATTACTGCCAGCAGAAGCTACCCGTCTTAATACCTGACTATAAGATAAATTACCCTCAAATCAGCAAAAGAATAAGTTGCCCGATAAATAATTATAACCACTTTTCCCCAAAATATGCCTAACCTATCTAATTCTAGTCTCTTTGGAGGCGTTACCTATAGGCTTTAATGTACCTTTTAACCGCTAGCCACCAAAATCTCTAACAAGGAAAAATCTCTGACGAGGTCAAATGACACTTGTTTAAACAAATGAAAAAAAAAAAATCTAACTGGTAACGTGGCCTACCTTTTTCCTGTTGAATGCCATCTCTGAAGTTGGCTGAAAACAAAGTTTCAACGAAGGCTAATATAAACTGTTGTTGTTTCAAAAATATACTTTTTATTTCCCAAAATTAGCTACCAGGAAAATGGAATAAAATTAATTAAGCATGACCCAAACAGAAACGTTCAACTATCACATTCCTCTCAAAATCATATTTTCCCCTAAGTGTCCAAACATTAATAGTTTATAAATAGTCAAAATTAGTCTAGAGAAAACCCATAAGGTGACTTCGAATCCACCTGAAATAAAGAGACCATAATTATGACACCATAAAACATTAAAGGTCGTCAATAAAGAATGTGTGGCACACCTCACTTCCCTTTCTCTAGAAGCTGAATTTCGTCACTTTCAATATTAACTTTTTCAAAGTTCTTCACTCTACGTTGCTTTGTCCGACGGACCTGCAACTCCCCTCCTACACCGAAAGCACTTGTTGTCTTCTTTGAAAGTTGGCAGTCCAATTCCTCTCCCAATTCACATACCCGAGTTTATAGGTCATTTTCTGGGACACGTGTAATGAACTCACACTCACCAAATGATGCACAGATGTATGCACGCTACATACATGGAACTCGTGATTTTTAGAATACGTAACTGACCCCAATTTATATATATATATATATATATATATATATATTAAAACACAAACACACACACACACACACATATATATATATATATTATAATAATAATATATATATACATATATAGATATATATAATATTAGATATATATATAATTATATATAATATATATAAAAAAAAGTATATTATATATATATATAAATATATATATAAATATAATATATAAATTATCTGATACAGAATTATTAAACATCACCACTCATATTGAGCAGTGACATATATAGTGAATTCAACTGACTTTGACGAGTTATTTCAGATATCTTTTATCCATAACAAAATATTTTTTTGTCGTTGCCGAAGAGCGCATTCCAAGTTTAAAAACCAATAAAGTTTACTCTTATAAATTTTGTTTTCACTGGGAAATGGGCTAAACATGAATGCCTTCGTTCAGTGACGTCAAGTTAAAAAGTATTGCACAACTACCGCAATCAGTTCACAGTTTTTATTAAATGATGCAGCGATATGATCTTGCATCTATGTACCATATATTCTACTGTAAGTGTGGGTTATTCGTTATAACTTTTTTGCAAAATCATCCTTAAACATACTAGTTTTAGTAATGAATTTCCATCAAGTGATTAAATAGATAAAATACGAACATCCGTCAATTCCACAAAAAATAATGTAAAAGGCCCTTGAATTTCCTTGAATTATTTGCTTATAACTTTTACCCACATCATAAAAATTGAAGCAAGCAGTATACAGACGGTTGAAACACCTTGAATTGCACCAATTTGTGGATCCTAATAAAATCCTTCATATCTTACTTCAAAGGCGTCTTCATTGTTTATTTTTTGTGATTTTACATTACTTAGTGAAATTTATATTTACCTGCTGTTTAGTCTTGGTGCTGAAAGATTACTTGGCTGGTACCCCGTTGTTTTATGAAACTTCGTACCCAGATTTATTACCACGCTAATTTTAACGAGATATTTTTAGTCCCTGTTTGTACAGACATCAACTGTTCTTAACGCTAGCACTGTAGTTACGATGTGTGTATCTATTCCTTTACCCGCGGCGTGGAGGCGAATACAATATCTACAACTTTTAATGGTAGGCTGCTATGCACTGCCATTTATTAGTAGACCTTTAATTAGAGAATTTTCTCAACAAATTAAAATTAATCATAAGGAGTTTTTGCTGCTATGATTTCACAGACATGAATGATTTAAGCCTAAATTTTCTAAGTGAGCCAATGTATGTGAAGAGGAGAAAAATCAACACAATTTAAAGAAAGTTCACAAGGAAAGGAAAAAATGGCTTCTTTGAATCTAGGTACCATGACACGCAAGAATTACTCCTAACGCTTGTCAGATCGATAGGTCACAAAGGGCGTGTGCCTCGAGAGCCTGGTAACAAGCGGAGCAAAGTCATACTACATGCTATTCATGAAATTTGGGCTTCTCGCATGACCCCATGCACATGCACCCAGGAATGCAAGTAATGCTGAATCACGAGTCGGCAATAGTTTTGATAAGTTTTCGAAGCATTTTTCTCTTAGTGCATTAAGTTGAACTAAGAACATATCACAATGATTTATTGTGTACGGTCTGGTGGGACAAATAAAGAGCGTGATATCTTTTATTATTATTATCATTATCATTATTATTATTGGCAATTAAAAGCCACAGTAGTGTTAAAAATATATATTTTTACAAGGTTAAAAATGACTAGGAGAGACTTTCGGATACTGCTCTGTATCCCTCTTCAGTACTAGATTAGGACTGAAGAGGGATACGAGCAGTATCCGAAAGTCTCTCCTGGTCATTTTTAACCTTGTACAAAATATATATTTTTAACACTACTGTGGCTTTTAATTGTCAATATTATGGCCTCGTTACGAAGGTTCCTTAGTTCATTATTATTAATATTATTATTATTGTTATTATTATTATTATTTGTTGTTTTTGTTTGTATGGTGTTTTTACGTTGCATGGAACCAGTGGTATTCAGCAACGGGACCAACGCCTTTACGTGACTTCCGAACCACGTCGAGAGTGAACTTCTGTCACCAGAAATACATATATCTAAACCCCCAATCAGTGGAATGCCCGAGAATCGAACTCACGGCCACAGAGGTTGCCGGCCAAGACGAGGCCGATCATGCCACTGAGGCGCTATTATTATTATTATTATTATTATTGTTGATTATTATTATTATTATTATTATTATTATTACCAGGAACTCGACCGCGCTCCCAAGTACTTGTGAATAATGGGTACTCAAATAAATTAATCAGCAAGGAAGTCCGCACAGCCCTGGAGAAATGGTACGGTAGTGAGAGCCCGCAGCCCCCGCCCCCAGGATAATATCAAGCTGTACTACAAAGCCTTCATGAGTTCCCATTACCGTGAAGAAGAGGACGCCATTAAGAAAATTATTTCCGATAATGTATCCCCGACTGACGACACCAAGAATATCGACCTAATCATATATTACCAGAATCGGAGGACGCGCGATCTATTATGAAAAATAACCCCTCTCCACAGGTACGAGAACCCCTGAAGCAGACGCATGTAGTGTACCAATATACATGCCCAGTCCGCGAATGCAGCGGCGCCTACGTAGGTATGACTACCATGCGACTGTTTTCGAAGAGACTCTCGTGCCACGCCCAAGAGGGGGCTATAAAGAATCACGCCCGCACCAAACATCACGAGGCCATCTCCCGAGATGTCATCATAAAGAACACGAAGATCATCGGGAAGGCCCCTGATGCCCGTCGGTTGCGCCTGCTGGAGGCGCTACTCATCCAGCATAAAACCTACTCTGAATACGACGCAGGAAGAATTTCTCCTCCCTACGAGTATGAGAAGACCTGCCACCAACAATGACACCACCGATCATGGACAACTCTATGGATGACAACGCCCCCGAACGAGGTACTTCCTGCAGCCGATGGAAATCAAAGTAGCCGTGACGTCCCACAGCGTAGCGCAACGCCCATCAATGTTGACAGCGCCGCTTAGGAGGTCCAGGCGGCTGCAGGATATGCTGCAACGCAACCATCGGCCCGAAGAAAGTGGCTTGAGACCTGGCTCAGGCAGCCAATGAAACAAGACTACCGCACAGCCAATAGGAGACAAGCATGGGGCAGACCCCCTGCTGTCAACCACAGATATAAGGAGGACGGACACCGCACCAAGATTCAGTCCACCCTCAGCTTCCCAGACCCGAGGATGTCTAGGCAGCTCCAGACGAAAGCTCGCTTTAAGACAAAGAGAGAGAGAGAGAGAGAGAGAGAGAGAGAGAGAGAGAAAATCGTTAATGACTTTGATGACTATGGTATCATAGTTTTATCTGTAAAATTCAAATATATACACCTATTTTGACCCTGTATTTTACCATGACCTCTATTAGGCGCTCTACTAGCCTGTTTTAAGTAGCACTGAAAAAGCCGCTATTCGCAAAATAGAGAAGAATCTCTACAAGTGTAACGCTGCTGAAGTAGCCATTACTTTTAATAAAGTATGCTTGAGAGAGGGTCTGCTTCCTAAGTATATTATTATTATTATTATTATTATTATTATTATTATTATTATTATTATTATGTTATTATTATTATTATTATTATTATTATACTGATCGAATAGTTTCTGTAAAAATAAGTAAAAAATATTTCCGGTATCTTTACGCAATATAAAACACATATATAACTGGAAAACTCACAGAAACTGTTTATGACCAAGCAATAATCATCTGGCTGAATCAGAAATCTCAGGAAATGGGTATCTGCCATTGTGTGTTCAAGTACTCTGATTCCGTTTTATGGTATCAGTGGACATTAAACGAGGCTGTTTTCTTCCAGATTTAGTATTGCAGTTAATATTGGGTTATTTAGTTAACTATGAAAACCATTACTGCTTTATAGGAGACACACTAGTACTTAGCAGCAAATCACTTCTGGAGAGGCTTGTTTCAGGCTGTCTTTTAACCGAAGTAAAGGTGAGGTCCATGTCAGCAAGCTTGGCCTTTAACTTTCATTGTAATTATTCTTTTTTATTTGTTAATTCTAAGATTTGCCGGTCTAACATAAAATTTTAGGTTCGTTTAACCAAATTTCTTTCGAAACTATATTTTTTTACGTAAAAAAAGCTCACTGGAACTTATGATATTACGACAGAATATTGTAAACCGCTCTTTTACTTAGTGACTGTAAAAACTTATCTCTGATATGCGCTTCATTTTTGGTTTTATATGATTTCTCGATTAAAATTGACTTAAAAGTAAATAGTTGACAGCATACAATTACGCACATGCCTGTCTAACTGAAATGTTTCGTCTCCGAGAACACCTCTCTGAGTAGTAACAAAAAACAACTAATTCAGAGTTTTTCCCTTCTCTTTGTTATTCATATTATCCAGTTATAAAATTAATTTACTCATATCCCTAACTGTTGTAATGAAGCATCCAAGTAAAGCTAAATTTCATTTTAACGATAAACCTGTACATCAGCAATGAATGTAAACAATGCTCGAACGAATAAAATTCTAACATACAGTTTGACCAAGTTATAATTTTTATTTCAAATCGCTCTCGTTCTGATGTCATTTTTTGCTTGGCACAGAATTACATTTGAGCATTCGGGGTAACATAAATTTGCACTTACGATTTTAGTTTAACATACGATACAGAAATTCTTTTGGCATAGGCTTTAATTTTGCCACATACATTTCACGAACGACATCTGCCTAATGCGTATTTCACTGGTGGATTTTGCAGTAAAGCTATACATAAGTTTCTATCACTTTTACTATACGTTTATTGGCAGTGACTTACGTTTTAATCTCCTAAAACCTCGCATTGTCTTACCCTTTCCATTACACACAGATTTTTATATCCTTTGACCGGGGAGGGGAGGGGGGATTATTAGAAAAAATCCTAAAAATATTTTCACACAGTTAATAAACATAAATAAAAATAGGGTATGCTAATAATAATCCCGTAAATAACAATTAATAATGAAGATAATGGTGATGAATTGATAAAAAAAAAACTTAGTTCAAAAAATTCCCAACGTTTTATGAAATATATGAAATCCAAAATTTGCCCTAAATATATCGTTACACAGGTGATCAACAGCAGTTAACATGAAAAATGCTAAATAATCCTAGAAAAGTTGTGAGTACTGATTAAAATAAGGATAATGCTGCACAATGATTAATGGAAAATAAAATGGCGCATAAAAATAATCATTAGAAAATGAAAAGGCATGAAAAATGGATAATGGTAAAAAATAATTTTACTCATTTTACTCACCAAAATTTCAGAAGTTCTTGTTATGTTTGTTTTTGCAGAGTTGTCCGTAGAATCAGAATTTAGCAGTCTTCACGGCACCGGAAGCTACTAATAATTTTGTTACTTCGTGCCTGATGCTCTTGTCCAAGGTGAGAGATATCTGTTCCAGCCAGCCTCCCATCAACAAGAGCTTCCGTGAGTCGGTCACATATGTTGCAGGCATCCTTTTTCATGAGGCAAATACAAAATATAATTTTTGCTGAAAATCTTCGTACAGTGCGATGACGCTGAGGCCAGACTCCATAACCCCCCCCCCCTCCCCACCCCCCACCCCCAAGGTTGGGGGGTCTGTTTACGGGTGCAGCGCCTGCAACTAAGTGGCAGAAGATGATTGTGTTCATTATTGACATGTTACTGTTCCTTACTATTGTTCCATCATCAGATAATTCTTCCATTACTACAACTTAGGTCTTCATAACCGTTATTGCATTTAAAGAGGGGAAAAATGTCTTGCACTATTACTTCCTTGCCCTCTTAGGTAACAGAGTAGTTCAATATCCACTTCTTAATTTGTTCAGCCTTACATCGCTTTCTCTTGAGCAATTTGATGCGAAGTTTTCTTTAGAGGTATGCTGTCTGCACTGACCAGTATTCCCTGAAGATCACGTTAATCGCTTCAAACCCCACCTTGGAAAAACACTCCTTGCAGCTGCAAGTGGAACTGACCTTACTGGAACAGTTGTCTTGTTGCTAGTCTTCTTAGAAATGTTTGGGTACGGCAGAGCAAGCTTTTTTTTTTTCTTCTTTTAAGTAACATTATCAGCATAAGTTTCTAATAACCCATTTCCTTCCCTTTTCCTGATGTACCGGGTGTTCAGCTTCTTCAATAGAAGGTTCCACAGATTGCAAACCATTGCTGGTGGTGGCACAAGGAGATGGATCATTACATTCTATACTAGCTATCATTATTACTGCTGTCAGAATTCACTCGTGCGTGTTATCGGTTGTCACTCTCGCGCTAATAGCTATTAGCCTAAGTTTTCTTTCTTTATTTTTATGAGACTAGGCTTCCATTTACGTTTTCCTCTATTTTTAATATAACTGCCAATCACGTTTTCCTTTATCTCTTTTTAATACAAATGTTTTCCTCTTTACCCTCACCTTGCTCAGAGCAGCACTGTCACAAATGTCTCAGTTACCTCTATGGGTTCATAATCATCACACTGACCATTATTTGAACGAAGAGACATCTTAAGAATGGTTAACCTAGCCTAGCCTATACCATAGATACCCCTGACACATCACAAGCTTCCATAAACAATTCATTGTCTAAACTCATCATAACGGTAACATTATCACTCGATGATTAATAATACAGATGATAATAACGCGAAAGGTGCTTGCTTACGGCCCACTGCACGAACATAATTGGTACTCTTAGGGCAGCCCACTGTACGAACATAATGGGTACTCTTAGGGCAGATTGACTCTCAGTCTCAGGGGAGAACAACAAAGGCGCAGAGTGATTGAACCACAACCCACTTACAACAGTAGTCTCGACGATATATTTCTTATATAATAGCCCTCCGTAAGAATGGTGTAGATTGGTTGGACAACCGCACGGCGAATAACGTTATTCTTGATAACAGATATGCCTCACAACGAGTGGTTCACCACAGGTTTATTGATTGATAATACATTATTGCTTTGCCATTTTCTAATACAACGCATGGCCGACAAAAATCCTAGACAATGCGAGTAGTTCCACCGAGTCTTCTTTTAACTAAGTGTGAGAAACACTACTCTCACAGTCACTATTCGTGTTTTAGTTATTTTCAACTTGTCAGACATTGGTTATGAGTTACGAAGTGTGTGAAAATATCATTATCTCTCACATTCTGTAACCTATACTAATGCAGTGATAACATAACCATGACTGTTCTCGAAGAGTTTCAAGAATAACGCAAAATGGGGACAGCAAGAATAACCCACTTTTTAAGAATTCAGATGATGCTACTTAGTCAACCCATAGGTAGGTAGCCTACTAGGCTAGGTTGTAGTAGGTAGGCTGGTTGCAAGTTGCAAACAAGATACACCAAATGTAGTTTCGATATGGCACTATTTTAAGTCAATGATACAGTAGCTTAGCGTAATAAACTCTTCACTGAAGTAAGAGGTCTGCGAGATTCACTACCATATTTTGATAATCCTAAATGACATTTTTACAAGGTTCAACCGTTTACGAATTTTCAGGTTAGGCCTAGGCCTACTAGGATCATTTAGGCCAGGAAAGTTTACCAGTTATCATGCTAGTGGCACAAGTTAAAGTAAAACTACCGGGTAAATCTATGGAACAACTCTGGATGGACTATTTATTACCTTTGTCATTGATTTTTTCTACTAGCCTAGGGTGGAAACACCGCTTTGGATCCATCAGCATCGAGTGGAACAACCTTCCAGCCTTATTCACTCAATATTTAATTGGTGAAAAAAGAATACAATTACATCTTTAAGCATACCATTCAAAAGATTGAAGGGTAGATCTAGGGTACCTATCCGCAGCGGCCCATGCTATGGCAGTTGCAGTTTTTCTATGCAGTTTTACCTACTGTTGCTGTTCCTGGTTCCTAAGTGCTCACTCTACAAACACAGTTGCGGGCAGCACACAACTACACTATTTATGAGGTGCAAAGCCTTATTCCCTTATTGTTTACCTTACTCATTATTTAGGTAGCTTAACTTTTACTTTGTTAGTTCAAAATGTTTAGTTATTTCTACTGAAGCAATCCGCAGTGGCCTAGACTATGGCAATTGACGTTTCCCTATGTTATTTTACTTGCTGCACAAGATTTGAAAGTAATATTCATTTGCACGACTGTAACTAAGCAGTAATTTACCTTTGAAGACTACATGACAGTCAACGAATCAACGTAACGAGTCCAAAAGTAAATTAAAGTTTAGTTCCAGTAGAACGAAAAAAATATTCCCTTCAACTCTTGTAAAGCAAGTAAAATAACACAGGAAAACGTCAATTGCCATAGTCTAGGTTACCGTGGAATAGTTCTATAGATCGATCTATCAAGTATTCAATTCAGGCAGAGAAATGTAAACATAACCGCCATGTTTGAACTCCTCAACCACCACAGAGCCATATGTTTACTAAGGGGAAGATGGCGCTCTCGGGGGGAAGGGGGGTGAGAACGAAGGTACGAGTTGCCTAAGTGACTAGTAGCACCCCGCGGAATAGTAATATAGGCTTTAACGTAACTTTCTATAAAATAATAATTAAGAATAATTTTTGAACCTTACCTTAAAGGGGTGGACAAAGCAGCAGCTGCCTTTATGAAGGCGTGGAGTCGGGTTTTGGGGTCTTGAAAATGTAACTTGAAATACGCAGCAGCCAAGTACCCGACGAAGTTGTACATACGCCGCCCCTATCTCGGAGTCGACTCCCGGAGTTCCCTCCACCTCCTCTCTATTGTAGTAGTATGAGCACCGGTTACTGGGTCCACTAAGTTGCTTGAGTGGTTGACTGTCAAATGGACGTACAATTCGTCTCCCAGGGAGTCATAAGCCCTCCAACAGTCGGAAATAATAGTGGTCCCTGGCACAATGTATTCCTAGATAACTGCAAGCAGAGTCCCACTGGTCCTATCGGGAACAGGAACAACGAAGAACTCTCGGGTCTGCTTACAGATACCACCGAACACCCACTGTCCTTCGATGACGCGACCTACGTTGTATTTCCGCCTTCTGAATTTCGCCTCATCGATTTCAACAGTTGTGCCGGACCCACCAATTTGTTTCTTCTGTTGGATGAACCAATTAACTATGACCTGAAATAAAAAGTAGTGTTAGGGAAGGAAATTAAGCAGGGAAAATTACATAATAATACAAGAACGGTTGGTATATGAGAGAGAGAGAGAGAGAGAGAAACATACATACTTCCCGGGAAAAACTGGCCCAATCATTAATGGTTGTGTCCGACAGTCCAATTTCTGTCCTCGCAAGAAAAAAAATTGCTCACATACAGGTATGCAAAGAACAGAACGGTCTCGACATCAAGGTGGGACCCAGAAAACCAAGTGCCATTAAATAATGAGAAGTAGTACGAACAATGCTTCTTCGCCTTCTTACTGTAAGGCCTATAAGACCGGTCACACCTAAGAGAAAATGTGGAAAGAGAAATACCAATTACAAACCTCAAAATCTGAAAATATGGAGTAGGCCATAAATGGTATAAATGAAATCTAATTTTGTTCATGCCACTTACCTGACAGATATATATATATAGCTGTATTTTCTGAAGTCCGACAGAATTTCAAAACTCGCGGCACACGCAGTGGGCGGCCAGGTGGTAGTACCCATTCCCGCCGCTGGGAGGCGGATATCAGGAACCATTCCCATTTTCTATTCATATTTTTTTCTGTCGCCGGTCGGTAAACTACTGTTTACAGACCTCCGCCCAGGATTTTTTGGATTTGACTCGCATTTAAGTATCTGATTGACTTTTGGTATTGATTTTGGATTGTTGGATTGGCATACGCGATAGTGGACCGTTTTTTGACTTTGGATTGACTTTTCTGTAAACGTGATGTCTGGATCAAGTGGAGTGAGTTTCAGAGTCTGTGTGAGGAGTGATTGTAAGGTGAGGCTACCGAAATCATCGGTAGACCCCCACACAGTATGTATGAGTTGTAGGGGGCATATTTGTTTGATGGATGATCGGTGCAATGAATGTGATGGATTGGCCGATGATGATTGGAGAGTGTATGATTCCTATCGGCGTAAATTAGAACGCGATAGGATCAGGAGGTCTTCCTCCAGGAGTGGTTCTACCAAAGGTAAGGGTGATAATATTTCTCCTGTAATAACACCTGTAGATTTTGCATCTCCTAAACCTGTGTTGCCTTCGGGCCCTGAATCTGTGTCGGGAGAAGGTAATGCTCTCTCTTATTTTGGAGTCTCTACGTACTCTAGAGACCAAAGTGAAAGCCTTGGAAACTGGCTCAGTGCAAGTGCGTGATCGTGCCCTAGTGTTGTGGAGGGGGCGTCAGATCGGCCCCATAATGCCTCTAGGCCTAGACCGCTATCCGACTCCCAGGAATCAGGGAGGGGGTATGTCGAAAGCCGCAAGAGGGTTACGGGGGCTCCCCACCGATCTGGCGTCCCTTCGGCAGGCCTTGTTGCAAAGTCCCAGGCTGTCAAGGAGCGCGCACGGGCGCGCATCCTTAATTAAGGACTGCTTTTCGTCCTCCAAAGCTTCCTCCCCGCGCAAGGGGTGGAGCGCTCGGATAGACTCTCGTCCGCTGAAAAGGACGTTTCGTGTTGACGCTTCACGTCTTGTATCGCCGCTTTCTTCGGAGGACGCTTATGACGCTTTTCTTCCTCCTCAGAAGAGAGGTAAAAATTCTCATTCCGACGAGGACGCTGGGTTTGTGCGCACAGGCGCGTATCCTGGAGGAGAAACAGGAGCTGTTATACCTGTGAGAAGGAAGGAGGCGTCCCCTCGCCCCTCGTCTTCTCGCAGGATCAGCCCTGCTCCCTCTGTTCGTTCCTCTCCAACGAAGAACATTCTTTTGTCCCTTCAGGACCAGCTATCGACGCTTATGGCTCAGAGGCTCGCCCAGCAGCAGTCGAGCCTAAGCGGTATGGAAGGAAGGACCTTAGACTGTGCCCGTTAAGAGGACGAAGCAGTCTCCTTCTCTCTCCTCGCTCGTCTCTTTCGCCGATTGCGTCTCCTTCGGCGACTCGCCGATCTCGTTCCCCCACTAAGAAGACGCTTTCGTTCCCTCTCGACGTCATGGGCAGGCTGCTTGCCGTGATTTTCGGGAGGACGCTCAGGACGCTTTTGAGTGCGCTCAGGACGCTTTTGAAGACGCTCGGCAGGACGCTCGGCAGGACACTTTTCAGGACGCTTCGGGGGACTCCGGCCAAGAAGAAGACTTACACCAGGACGCTGGGTTGCGCGCACAGGTGCGTATACCTGAGAAAATGTCTACCTTTTCGTTGAGGAAACGTAAGGATGCTTCTCTTGCAAGTGAGGCTGCCTCGGGCGTCGCTAAGGATGCTCATCGCCGCCAGGAAACGCTCTGCCTCCTTCGCGCCGGGTACAAACGCCACAAAGAAGACAGCCAATAGTAAGGCTTCTACCAGTAAACATCGGGGGTCTTTGATTAAGGCAAGACCCGATAGATGTACGCCCTCTCTCGGAGAGGCGGTCTCCTCTTCCGATTAGAGAAGAAGGAGAGTTGAGTAGTCCTGCTGACTCTGTTGAACAAGAGGAACCTTCTGCTGCCTCTTCAATCTCGGACTATAAAGTTCTTGTGCGGCTGTTGCGTTGCGTTCGTCCTTCGAGGACAAGTTCCAGCCTGCAGCTCCCACGTCTCCTCCTCCTTCGCAGTTTTCAATCCTCCTAATACTTGTAAGACCCCGGAGTTTGTCGAGATGAAGACTTCGCTCTCTACTAAGCGGGCATTCAAGAAACTCCAAGACTGGATGGAATGAAGGAAGGATCAAGGCAAGACAACTTTCGCCCTTCCTCCCGCTAGACTTAGCGGTAAAGGAGGTATGTGGTATAAAACCAAAGAAGACATGGGTGTGTGAATCCCTTCTTCAGCACAAGGGGATTTCTCCAGCTTGGTGGATTCTCAGAGGAGGTCCCTTTTATCCACTGCTAAAGTGACCTGGACCCTACGGAGACGGACCATCTATTTGAAGGGGCTGCTCCAGACTCTTGAAGTTATTCAACTTCCTATCCTAGACTGGTGCTTGGGAGTTCTGGATCTGCAATCGAGAAGCCCAGAGTCTCTCAGTCTTGGGGAGCTGTCCAGCGTGCTATCATGCATGGACAAAGCCGTCAGGGATGGTTCAGAGGAGCTGGTCTCCTCATTTTGGGACGGCCTTCTTGAAGAAGACAGCTTTGCTGTGTAATTTCACGGCTCGATCAGTTACTCCAGCTCAGAAAGCGGAGCTGCTCTTTTCTCCTATTACGAACCATCTCTTCCCCCAGACTTTGGTTAAGGACCTGGCAAGCAGTTGCAAGAAAGGCAACGCAGGACCTCTTAGCCCAGTCCCTTGAGACGTCCGACAGTTCCTTCCACTTCTTTTGGCTTTTGTACGACCACCGAAGAAGGTTAAGCCCTTTCGTGGGGCTCCTCCCTCGAGAGTCAGTCCTCGAGGGAGAGGGCTTGCAAGAGGAAGAGCTTCTTTCAAACCAAAGCCATCCAAGTGAGACGCATGTCCTTCAGACACCAGTCGGAGCCAGACTGAAGTTCTTTGCGGGAGCATGGAGAGAGAGAGACACGGACCCTTGGTCCCTCAAGATCGTGGAGCAGGGGTACAAGATCCCCTTTTTAGATCTTCCTCCTCTTTCTACTACTCCCAGAGACCTTTCTCCATCCTATCAGGGAGAAAAAAGAACAAGTTTTAATTCGATCTTCTACAACAAATGATCGAAAAAAGAGTGGTGGAACAAGTCGCGGACCTGGGGTCTCCAGGCTTTTTACAACAGGATTTTCCTAGTACCAAAGCAGTCGTCAGGTTGGCGTCCAGTCCTAGATGTAAGCAGGCTCAATCTTTTCGTGGAAAAGACCAAATTCACGATGGAGACGCCTCATTCTGTTCTGGGAGCCTTGAGACCGGGCGACTGGATGGTGTCCTTAGACCTGCAGGACGCGTACTTTCACATCCCGATCCACCCTCTTTCAAAGAAAGTACCTAGATTCGTCTTGGGCAAAAAGTGTGGCAGTTCAGAGCTCTTTGTTTCGGCCTGACCACGGCTTCAATGGTGTTCACCGTAGTCATGAAAATGTGGCGAGGTGGCTACACTCTTCAGGGATAAGAGTTTCCCTTTACCTCGACGACTGGCTTATCAGAGCTTCGTCGAGAGAGAAGTGTCTGAAGGACTTGCAGTTCACGTTAGCCCTAGCGTAGTCCCTGGGACTTCTTGTCAACCTCGAAAAGTCGCATCTGACCCTGACACAGTCCATCGTGTATCTGGGGATTCAGATGGATTCAGTGGCTTTTCGAGCGTTTCCGTCCCAGGAACGTCAGCGGCTAGGATTAGAGAAGATCTCGGCCTTCTTGGGGAAAGAAACTTGCTCTGCGAGGGAATGGATGAGTCTGCTGGGCACCATTTCATCGCTAGAAAGGTTTGTTTCCTTGGGAAGACTGCACCTCAGACCTCTCCAGTTTTTTTGTTTTCCTTGGTCGGACGAGTGGAAGGCAAGGACGATCTCAATGCGATCTTGAGAATATCGCATCCAATAAAGAGCCATCTAAGATGGTGGTTTCGACCCACAGAAACTACAGGAGGGCTTGTCCCTAAGTCTTCTGAGCCCCGACCTAGTGTTTATTCTCAGACCGCTTCCATTGCAGGCTGGGGAGCAACCCTAGGAGGGGATGAAAGTGTCAGCACCTGGAGAGGGGAACAGGTAGCCTGGCACATAAATGTCAAAGAGCTAGCAGCAATCTTTCTGTCGCTGCAGTTCTTCGAAGGGAGTTTGATGAACAAAATTGTTTAAGTAAACTCCGACAATACCACAGCACTCGCTTATTTGAAGAATCAGGGAGGAACACACTCCAGAACTTTGTTTCACCTGGCGAAGGAGATTCTGCTGTGGGCGAAAAGAAGAAAGGTTACGATCCTGACGAGGTTCATTGCAGGAGTGCAAAACGTCAGGGCCAACCTTCTCAGTCGTTGGGAACAAATCCTACCGACGGAATGGACCTTAAACAAAGACTGTGTTGAGACCTTTGGAGGTTGTGGGGACGTCCTCTGGTCGACTTATTTGCGACGTCGAGGACCAAGAGGCTTCCTCTGTATTGCTCCCCGGTCCTAGATCCAGAAGCAATCGCTGTGGACGCGTTGCTATGGAATTGGACGGGCCTAGATCTGTACGCCTTCCCGCCATTCAAGATCATAGGGGAAGTCATGAGGAAGTTTGCGGCTTCAGACGGGATGAGGTTGACCCTTATCGCCCCGATGTGGCCAGCGAGAGAATGGTTCACAGAGGTCATGTCTTTCCTTGTAGACTTTCCAAGGACGTTGCCCTGGAGGAAAGATCTACTCAAACAGCCTCACTTCAAAAGGTATCACCAAAACTTCTCCGCTCTGGGTCTGACTGCATTCAGACTATCGAAAAGTTGGCCAGAGCGAGAGGTTTTTCGAAAGCAGCTGCGAGAGCAATCGCAAATGCAAGACATGCATCTACAAGAGCTGTATACCAATCGAAGTGGGCTTCCTTCAGGGCATGGTGTAAAAAGGAGGGAGTTTCCTCTTCCACGACCTCTGTGAACCAGATAGCCGATTTTCTGCTCTTTCTCAGGAAATGTGCAGAAATTAGCAGTCCCTACCATCAAGGGATATAAGAACATGTTGTCAGCGGTTTTTAGGCACAGAGGCCCTGGACCTTTCTGACAACAAAGACATTCATGATCTCTTAAAATCTTTTGAGACTTCGAAGATTCCCCAAACGAGACCGCCTTCGTGGAACCTTGACGTGGTTCTTAGGTTCTTAATGTCAAGTCCTTTTGAACCTCTTCAAGCAGCGTCTCTTCGAAACTTGACAAGGAAGGTTCTTTTCCTAACTTCTCTAGCGACGGCTAAGAGAGTTAGTGAAATACAAGCTTTTAGTAATCTAGTGGGATTCAAAGGAGACAACGCTGTCTGCTCTTTGAGCCCAACTTTCTTGGCAAAGAATGAAAATCCTTCTAACCCTTGGCCGAAGAGCTTCGAGATCAAGGGTATGTCAAGTCTGGTGGGCCAAGAACCAGAGAGAGCCCTTGTGCCCTGTCAGGGCTCTCAAGTTCTATGTGCATAGAACAAAAGAGGTAAGAGGTCCCTCAGGTAATCTCTGGTGCTCTGTGAAGAGACCAGAGTTACCTTTATCTAAGAATGCTGTTGCTTTCTTTCTGAGGGACGTCATTAAAGAGGCTCATTCATCTTGCCAGAAGACTGATTTGAGCCTCTTACGAGTGAAAGCTCACGAAGTTAGAGCTGTCGCTACCTCTCTTGCCTTCCAAAAGAATATGTCCAATCAAGGACATTCTTGATGGCACCTTTTGGAGGAGTAACTCTGTCTTCGCCTCACATTACCTAAGGGATGTGAGAACGATTTATGACGACTGTAATTCTCTTGGGCCATACGTTTCTGCAGACACAGTCTTGGGGGCTGGAGGTAGCTCTTTCCCTATCCCTTAGTTAGGTTTAGGTTAGTTTTTATTGTTGTGTTTTTAGGTTGTGGTGAGTCTTGTGTGAAGATCTCCCATCCCTTAGTTTAGTATTCAAGGGGTCTTTGGATAGTTGGTCAGGTGGTGGTCAGTTGCTTCGTTGCCCTCATATGTATGGCTCGATGGTCTTGTCACGTTGAGGTCACGTCCCCGTTGACAGATCATCCAGAGCGCACCAGCACTACAGGTCTTCACCTGGCTGGCAACTCTGATTAAGCAAAAGCAGGCTTAAGTGACAGTAATCACAGAGTCTACTTTGCTAACAGGTGAGGAACCAAGATATACATCATCTACTTAATTTAAGTTTCCTATAAATCCTATTCTGTCTCTTCCCACCATCCAAAGGTGGGATTCAGCTATATATATATCTGTCAGGTAAGTGGCATGAACAAAATGTTATTGTTATAATACAATTAAGTTTGTTCATACTTACCTGGCAGATATATATAATTAAAGTGCCCACCCTCCTCCCCTCAGGAGACAGGGGCATTAATAAAATATGAATAGAAAATGGGAATGGTTTCTGATATCCGCCTCCCAGCGGCGGGAATGGGTACTACCACCTGGCCGCCCACTGCGTGTGCCGTGAGTTTTGAAATTCTGTCGGACTTCAGAAAATACAGCTATATGTATATCTGCCAGGTAAGTATGAACAAACTTAATTGTATTATAACAATAACATATTTACACTAATCTAGGGGCGAAGTATATTACGGTTAGATGTAGAAACCAACAAACAACATGTAAGGAATTTACCTGAAGCACTTCTTCTGCAAATCTAGACGGCACTCGTTCCCACAATGGGGGCAAAAGACCTGCTTTCTCAGGAGGCCGTGGTCCTGGCATAACTCGATGAGCCGGTCATAATTGCCTGAGTAATAGGCAGAGAATTCTTTGTAACTTAAGTAACAATTGTTACATACAGCTGGCAGAGTCCCCCTGCTGATGGGCTAGGACGAGCACGAAGTTGATGCACTAGATGCAGCCATGACGACAGTTTCAACAATGATGTCGTTGTACGGTTAGGAGGTGAAAGCAGGCCGGACCATAGAAAACAGGGTAGGGGAGATGGGGTGAGGTAGTAAAAATGCTTTGATGCTATTAGTTGAGTGGGTGTGGGGTTGAGGTAAACAAAAAGTATAGTTAACAAAATAAGATTGGCAGTGTTGAGGGTAATAAAAGAAAAATGGTTGGTTAAGGAGTTAACGGTAAATGTGTAATGGGTTCGAAATATGAATAAATACAAATACATATATATAATGGGAGAAGGGTGGGATTTAAGTTCTGAATGGTAAATGTGTAATAGGTCCCAAATATGAATTAATAAATACATAAATACAAAATTAAAGATAGGCTGACATATAACCAAACTAATTTAACTTAACCTAGGGCATGTTGCCTGACCGGGGGGGGCCATACCCCACCTTGAAGAACTAACCTAACCTAACCAACCTAACCTATACCAACTTAACCTAGTAGGGCATGTTGCCTGACCAGGGGGACTTCGCCCCCACGTACCCCCCCTTGAATAACTAACCTAAACATAACCTAGTCAGGGAATGATAACCTCAACCTAAACCTAGCTAGGGGCATGTTGACGATGGACCGGGCTGTACCCCCCCTTGAAGAAGTAACCTAAACTAACCTAGTACAGCAGGTTGGCTGACCATGGAGGCTTCGCCCCCCCGTACCCCCCCTTGAAGAACTAACCTAACCAACCTAACCTAACCTAACCTAGTAGAGCATGTAACCTAACCTAACCAACCTAACCTAAGCTAGTAGGGCATGTTGCCTGACCCCCCTTGAAGAAGTAACCTAACCTAACCTAGTCGAACCTAACTTAGTAGGGCATGTTGCCTGACCAGGGGGCTTTGCCCCCCCCCCCCTGTACCCCCCTTCAAGAGCTAACCTAACCTATACTCTGTTTTTTTCCATCTGTCCATCCGCCTATGGTGTTTTTGTATGGTAACACTGTGTCCCGGGCTAAAGATAGTTACATTCAATGATTATAATAATATCCTGTTTCGAATATTAACGGTGTAATTCGCGTACAGTAAATTATTAAAATACTTTTCAGTTGCAAATGTACACCCAGATATCCTTTTATTTACCTAAAACTACACATAGCGTAACTATGTAAAGCCCGGGACGCAGTGTTACCATACAAAAAACACCACAGGCGGATGGACAGATGAAAAGAAAAAGAGTGTAGTAGGGCATATTGCCTGACCAGGGGGGGGCGAAGTAACCTAACCTAACCAACCTAATCTAACCTAACCTAGTAGGGCATGTTGCCTGACCAGGGGGCAAAGCCTCCTGTACCCCCCCTTGAAGAAAGACAAACTAGAAGGTAAACTAACATATAACTAACCTAACCTAGTAGGGCATGTTGACTGACCGGGCGGGCGTACCCCCTTGAAGATAGTATATATATATATATATATATATATATATATATATATATATATATATATATATATATATATATATATATATATATATATATACTTATATATATATATATATATATATATATATATATATATATATATATATGCATATATATATATATATATATATATATATATATATATATATATATATATATATATATATATATATATATACTATATATATATATGCATATATATATATATATACATATATATATATATATATATATATATATATATATATATATATATATATATATATATATACATATATATATATATATACATATATATATACTTACATATACATGTAACTATATATATATATATATATATATATATATATATATATATATATATATATATATATATATATATATATATATATATACTATATATATATATATATATATATATATATATAATGAATGTTATTGTCGCTTCTAGAAAGTCGGATCTCTAATAAGAAGAGTATGGCCAGCAGAAACTTCAGCATATTTTCGTTAAAAATTTTATTTTCATCCAACGCCTACGTTTCGGGATACAAATCCCATCTTCAGGGCTAAAAACGGAAAAAATTAAAATTCTATACATTAAATCAGACTAAAATGGGGCACAGTAATAAATTATGCTTTTTTAAAAAGAATATATAGATTAATTAACAATATATCAGTGAAATTCGAATTTTATAGAAAAGTAAGACGGTAACTAATTGAATAAGGAGAGCCCATTGCCATGCTATCAGATTGTTTGTAAATTTTCCCGTTAAAAATGAAATAGTTATCCATCACAGCCAGTTCCAAAAGTTTCCTAAAAGAGTCAATATCAAATCCTTCAAAAACACCATCTTCAGTAGGGAATAAAGAACTAATTATTATATCTATGGTTATTATATTTATGTTTAGTTACGATGTATCCTCACTGTTCACCAATGTACCTCTCACCGAAACCATAGATATAATAATTAGTGCTTTATTCCCTACTGAAGATAGTGTTTTTGAAGGTTTTGATATTGACTCTTTTAGGAAACTTTTGGAACTGGCTGTGATGGATAACTATTTCATTTTTAACGGGAAAATTTACAAACAAACTGATGGCATGGCAATGGGCTCTCCTTTAGCCAATATTTTGATGTGTCACTTGGAAAAACTATTTCTTGACCAGTGTCCTTCATCTTAATTTTAAAA
>NC_087201.1:126801202-126805891 GCF_015104395.2 Macrobrachium nipponense
TTATGTTGCGCAAAACAACTCAAAAGTTATTAATGGGCAGCCAAGGTTCCAGAACTTATTTTTATGGAGGACCTAGAATAAGAGAGCGAGAACTGTACAGCTAAGGAGTAGTCCTGTAATAAGTGCTATAAAATAGGCCACTTGGGAAAAATATGCAAGTCCACACGTGAAATAAGTAGGAAAGTTATTGTTTTAAATATTGATTAAAACACATTAAGAGAGAATGTACATGCTGTTGTTATGATGGCCACCTTGGAATGGTTCCATGCATACGTAAGGCATACCTGTCAGATCCATACATGTTCTAGAAGGTATTGGTTAAGGAAACCTATTATGAAAGGGATTACTAACCTAACCTACCTAAACCTAACCTAACCTAACCTAAGTAGGCTGTGTTGTCCTCCGGAACCCCCTGTGAAGAAACTTTGCTTTTTACCCAAAAGTTCTCTTATAACACTGCACATGTGCCCTGCCATTCCAGGATGGCCAGCATACTATAACATATCAGTTCTGAAGTTGATTACAGGTTAATTACCTATAGTTAACTGCTAAAAGATAACTTTAACTTTTTGATAAGCAACCAGAATACTATAGTAAAACTCAATTTCCAAGTCAGTAAGATGTGCAGAGTTATACCATAGTTTTATCCTAGTAGAATTATGAATGGCTAAGCCTAAAACAATTGTAGTCCTAGTTAGGCTAGTGTATTGTGCCAACCATGAAGTTAGATGACCACTGTTTTCAACCTAGGCTAACCTGTTGCAACTGTGTTTTGACATTTTTTATTTGTGTGTGTGTGTGTGTGCATAACATAACCTAAAGTAGAATAAGCCAATGTATCCAAACCATTTCTACTGAAGGTATTGCAACTTCCCCCACTAACACTTTCTGTGTATGCCAGTGACTGAAGCATTAAAGCACCCAATTTCAATTTTGGAAGGCTTCTGAATTAGCATAGCAATTCAGGAACTTTATGTAATATTGTCAATTAATCTTAAGCACTGCAACATACTCTAGCAAATCCCCAAATGAAGTTGTTTTGGATGGGACCCAAAGTAGTGGAGATATTTTGATAACTTGACACATTTATTGGATCAACCAAAAGAAAATCCAGAGGATGTCAGGAATGCTTTCAGCGAGTAGTTTGAGCCAAAATCCAATTTTAGGTTGGCACATTTTCAGCTTCATGAAATTAAGCAGCTACGTTACATGTTTGAAGGTTCAAGCCCAGAAATGTAATTTTAGCACTCCTGATTTGCTAGAAGATAACTTAATAGATCATTAGCTATAGATGAGGCACTAGACCTTGCTGGAATTTAGGAAGGAATGCAAACCCAAATGCATCATTGAGGGTGTGCTGATCTAGTGCATTATGTAGCACAAAGTAACTCAGGTGAGCTGATCAAGTCCATTATGTAGCACAAGATAACTCAAAAGTTAATAATGGGCCAAGATTCTAGAACTGCAATTTTTATGGAGGACCTAGACATAATTATGGGAGAGAACTGTACAACTAAAGACCAGTCCTGTAATAGGTGCTATAAAATAGGCCACCAGGGAAAAATGTGCAAGTCCACACGTGAAATAAGTAGAAAAGTTAATGTTATAAATATTGATGTCTATGAAAATTTTGAGTCTCATCTATCTGACGATTTTGAAAATTTCAATTTTAATTCTATTTATTTGAGTACTGATAATGATATTCTTAGCGATGTCACTCTTTAGCAACTATTCGAATAGAACCTTACAAGGGTAGAGAAATAAATCTCACAGGAAAAGTTGACAAAAGAACTCAAGATAATATATTACCTCCAAACATTCAAGAATTTATATCCGAAATACGTCGATGCAAGAGGATTTCCTACAAATACTAGTTTTTCACACATCACTATGAGCGTACAATGGTGCTGTAATTCATCACTATGGGTGTAATGAAATACCATGCAAGTATCCAGGTGATTTGTGTAAACCAACAAGATTTTACATTGAAGATACTCCAGGTCCAGTGATGTTGGAGTGCATACTTGTAGAATTGCTTGTTTGGTACAGTAAGCATCAAAAGTAAGGCTACAAATTTCAAAATTGATGGTACTTCTTTAGAAACTCGTAGGGTTGCCAGTTAGTATATTTTTCTCCAATTATTGTCATCTTCTTTATCTGATGATACGAATCAGTGATTAACTGAAGAAGCACAGAAAATAGTTCCCCAGTGAATTATCAATGTTAATTCAATAATTGTTTAATAAAAGGAAGAAAAAAGAAAAGGAATTTCCCCATAGGAACATTTGTGGCTCTCAATGTGTGATATCGAGTGTTCATCATTGAGTGGCAGCAGGAACCGAGTGCATAAGCATTGGCCTAATATGATTTGTAAATTAACTTTCTACTTTTATAGCGTTATATCGAAAGTTATGATTTCTTTTAATAAAGCACAAAGAAGTTTAGCATCTGATTAAATGAAATATAAATAAGACACAAGTTTGTGTAAAAAAAAAAAAACCCAAACCATTCCTCGATTGTGTAAATTTTTGCATGTGGAATTGCATTTAGGGTCACATCAAACAAGTATTTTCGTAGGTTCCACCTTTTTTTTTCAGTGCATAAGTGAGACTATTCTTGTCCATACGATCTTTAGTGTGAATATGCTTGGCGAGTATTATTTTAATTCGAGTATCTCAAGTATAAGTTCGTTCACAGCAACGCTTTCCCATCCTCTAAGAATTGGGTTACAAAGGAAAATGACCTTAAAGCCACAACATTTCTCTCTCTCTCTCTCTCTCTCTCTCTCTCAGGAACTTTTTATCTAATCAGGAATAACCAAGGCCTATAAAGGCAAAGGCCTGTTTCAAGAATCGAGCACTAGGCCTAGTATTCATGCTCGGGTGCTTCTTTATATATATATATATATATATATATATATATATATATATATATATATATCCTCAAAAAAACGCATAAATTTCTGTAATACAATAATGCTTGACTGGATCGAACTGATTGCTGGTTGCCCGTGGAAATATGAATTTGGGTGATATCACTCCCTTATGATACGCCCACTTACGCAAATTCAGTCTTAAATTTCACGGTTGGAATATGATTAGAAGATTTGAGGTAAAAGTTTGAAGTGTTAAAGGTGGAGTTGGATTGTGGGTAGAGGTAGAGGTAAAAGTAGAGGGGGGGGAGGGGAGGGGTGGTGGGGGTCTGTCGTCTCCCTACTTAACCAGGCGGTAATTTTATGGGTGTTCAGGTTCCTTGCAACCGTCTTTCTTATTTTTTATATAGTGAGTCTGTTTCCCAGGTGCAAGGACAGGTCCTGGTGTCGGTCCTAATGGTTCTGTCTTTGCCTAAATAACAGACAGTGGCCCTGCATTGCAAGCCTTGCTTTGCCCGGAACCAGGCCTAGTTACTTGAAGGTAGCAGCAGCAATTAGAGCTTTTCTCGAAGATGGTGTATTATGCTCGGTCCTAGAAGCTAAAATCAGAACTACCAACCACAACCAACTTCTCTCTTGAATCTAGGTGCATTCATGGTTGATTATGTTTAATGTTGCGGAGATTTTCCCTTTACATTCTATTGATACTTGCATGGTTTTGTTTTATGCATCTTCGCTAAAAGAATTGATTATACACTATGATATTAAATATTTGTTTCCGCATTGCTCGAAATATACATTGATAATGTTGGTAATCCTGTGTTGAACGAAAATTTAAAATTGTTTCATTTCTATAGTTTGAAGTAATTACTTTACTTTGAAATAATTACTATTACCATAATTTTTTCTTATGATTGTTATAGATATCATAAATTTGATATTTGTGCATCATATGTTAGCTTTATTTTGCTTGATAGAGCTTTCACTGTAGAAAAAAAATTTTTATAGTTGCCATTTAGTGAATTTCAAACGAAATCCTCTGAAATTTGTCGCTTCACTTCTAGAACTTACTCTACATCTGAACCATGAAATTCAGACATTTCAAGAATGCAGTAATTTATGTAAACCTATCAAGTCCCTTAGGCTTAGTGATTTGATTAGTAGTTACCCAGAGAGATTCCAAGGTCTTGGTAAATTCCCTGGTGAACATAAACTTATAGTTGATACATTCACCCAGGAGAGCACCAATCCAATTATGGGAAAAATTCAGAGCTGAGCTAGACCTAATGATATCCTTAGCTTTAATACGTACAGTACAGGAACCTTACTAATTGGGTGTCTAGTGTCACATATGTTCACAAACCAGATGGCAGACTTGACCTTAAGAAGCTAAACAGCTATGAAGAGAGGACCTTTTTTTGGCAACATCTACAATAAACAAAGGGTAAGGTTTTGGAATTATCACCTATTTAGCACATTACAGACCCAATCTTAGCTCACTTACAGCACCAATATGCCATTTTCTCCAGATAGACAGTGATTTTCATTGGTTCAACAAGCACCAAGGAGTCAATTTGTAGTGCGAGAACATTAGCATATTTCAATCCTAAGAAATCAGTGATTATGCAGGTCGATGCAAGTAAGAAATAGCTTGAAGCAACATTGCTACTGTGAGGACAAAAGAGAGAGAGAAAGGTAGCTGGGTACTGATGCTTTATTACAGACGAACTGAGTTGACATAGACAAGTGTGGACGGATAAGTAGTACCGGCTCGTACCAAAAGAGCCAGTAGATTTGTGTTTCGCCTGAGTACATAT
>NC_087201.1:126806391-126881391 GCF_015104395.2 Macrobrachium nipponense
GAGTACATATAAATAATAACTGCAGATAGGGTTTGTGTACATACATGAATAATACATTGGCGGATAGGCCAAAGAAAGCTCTATAGAATGGTTAAAGGAATGACGTGGCTTGACAATGACATACAATATAGATAGGGAAAAAGCGTTGTCCTTACAAATACTCCCCCCCCCCTCTCAAATATCTTGGAGGCAGGAGGCGACCCCATGTCCTTGTGACACTTGTTGTGGGGCATCATTGAATGTTGAGCCTTTTGTCATTGCTGGCTGGCAGGATGCCTCCTGTGGCTGTTGCCTGGGGGGCTCTACTGTCGACTGTGGGCGACCCAGACTGTGGAGGGAGCTGCATTGTGTTGCAGTAGTGGCATTGGATGGGCCGAGGGGACCCCCAGGTGCGGCGGCGGCATAGGTGAAGCAAGACCACAGGTGTGGCAGCGGCGTTGGCAGGTCGAGAAGGTATCTGGCGTCCCCCAGTTGAGGGAAAGGAGGCCACAACAATGATATGGATGTGTCTGACCTGTTGCTTGATTCTGTTTTAGCTGACCAGCACCCAGCACCTGTCCTCGTGATTTGTCTCACGCACCAAAACGCTTGAGGGCGCCGTATTTAGTCCACTAATTGTGTTGGGTATAATCAACAAGAGTTGATAAACACCAAAACATGCAGAGGTGCTTTTTTTAGCTCATTATTGGAGTTGGGTTCGTCTGATTCAAGACTAGTCACTGTGTGGGTCAATTAATGACTGAGCGCAAACCACTCCTGGGGTCACCAGTTGTGAGGACAAAGGAGAGAGACAGTTAGCTGGGTACTGATGCTTTATTACAGACGAACTGGGAGTTGACATAGACAAGTGCGGACAGGTAAGTAGTTCCGATTCGCACTGAGAGCAAAAATGTCTCTGAGCCAGTAGATTTGTGTTTTCTCCTGAGTACAGATACATAAATAACTGCAGATACAGTTTGTGTACATACATGAATTATACAGTGGCAGATAGGCTGAAGAATGCTCTATAGAATGCTTTAAGGAATGACGCGACTTGGTGATGACATACAATATAAATAGGGAAAAAGCATTGTCTTTACACTACAAGACAACAAACCTATTACATATGCTTCTTAGAGCCTCACAGATACAGAGAAGAGGTATGCTAACATTGAGCGAGAGCTATTAGCATACGTGTTTGCAGAATGCTTTCATATGTATATGGAAAGCATTTTGTTATTCAGCCTGACTTTGTCCTTTAGAGATGACATCCAAGAAAAATCCTAAGATTCTTCAAGAGGAATACCTCAAGAGTATTCATAAAGGACACCAAGGTGTTGGGCGATGTCAGCAGTGCACCAAGTACAGTGTGTTATAGCCAAGTATAAATAAAGATATTGAAACGCTTGTCGCAAATTGTGTGTTGTGTCAGAAATATCAAACATTGTAGCAAAGGGAATCCCTTGATCCTATTATACCTTATGTTCCAAATGTCCTTGGCATAAATTGGAACTGATGTTTTTTCCTTAGACGGGGAATTGTGTTTGATTATTGCTGAATACTATTCAAAGTTTCCTTTGATTGAGGCTCTAGAAAATAACTCTTCCAGTGACTAGGTTGCAAAATTTACCAATATTTGACATTCCAAATATGATTTTTAATTATGGGACTTAACCAGTAGTTATATAGCTCAGAGTTTCACATGCAGCTATATAATTACTGGGTAAGCATAATTAAAACTTTATTTTATTATAAAAATGTCATATTACTGATAATGGTCCACAATTTTAAGGAGCACCTCATCATCCACTATCCCATGGATTCATCAGAAGACCTATTCGCACAGTCAAGTCTCTGCTAAGGAAATCTCCAAAGGATACTGATATGGCCTTGTTGAGCTTTCAGACAACCCCTCCGGGTCCACACAGCCTGTCACCTGCAGAATTATTTTTTGGAAGTAAAATCCGAGGCAACCTCCTCATATAACCAGTGGATTGTGGATTCCTTGATAAAAGTCGTCATAAAACAATGAATGATTGAATGATAAGGAGGATAAAACCCAGTGTCAATATAATTCTCATAACAAAGATTTGTGGTAAAAATTACACCTGAGCCAACCAGTGGTCTACAAAGATGTTGGATGTAAATTCTGGTTACCAGGAACAATCATAGGCATTGAACC
The DNA here is from genome assembly GCF_015104395.2 of Macrobrachium nipponense. NCBI lineage: Eukaryota > Metazoa > Arthropoda > Malacostraca > Decapoda > Palaemonidae > Macrobrachium > Macrobrachium nipponense. The sequence goes on from NC_087201.1 coordinate 126,808,553, forward strand.
TGAACCTCGTTCATATACCTTCCAGTGTTCAACAACTAGAAGGAATCTTAGAAGGAGTAGAATACTGATTCATCCCAAACTTGTTACCTTTGAAGATGATATGAATGAGACTTCAAATGATGTACCAATGCAGACAGACTCTTGTATATGATCCCAAATACAGTAAATGATACTTAGCAATGGCAAAGTTGTCGTGAAGTAACAGCATATAATGAGAAACCCAGTGACATTAATACAAAAATATGTACCCCACATGTGATGGTGATACACCTGTCAAAAGTAGTATTACATCGTCAGTCTGGTAGACCAGTTAAGCCTACCAGACGTTTAATTTAAGAAGTGTAATGATGTTAGTTGTAGTACTATTACAGGGAAGAATAATCCCTTGTAGGCTATTGCAAGCAGAGGTTTTAGTAGTCCACCTGGTCCACTTGTGTGATACCTAGTTTTATTTATATACATTTGCAATTTATCATGTATTTATATTTGTTCCAATGTTACCTTTTAGTGATGCAACTTTTATGTTTTGATAACTGTTGATATCGGACCCAATGTAATAATTGAGTTTAATTACTTATGCAGCAATTATTATTTTGATAATTAAAGTATCTCACTATATTACATGCCAAAAGAAATTATCAAATGTACATAACAACAATATCTATATAATTTCTATTTTGTTATTTCATGTACAGTATTGATACATACAGTATCATTCCTTTAATTTTTTTTAAATACATTTAAGCTATTCTTGTTACTGATTAATGATGAACATTGATTTTATTTTAGTGACCTTGTTTCAGGAAAGCACATTTCCTTTAGGTTTCAGGAAAACACATTTCCTTTTTGTTTCAGGAAAGTTTCATGATGTACTTGAACTTTTACAAACAAGGGGAGGTTCCGTTTAATGAGAAACACTGAGAAACCATGCCAGTTCTCCAAGAGTTTCAAGAACCTATCAAGGTAATGCAAAACCAAGGTTTCAGACGACTCTGGTCCCTCGACAGTCTCAGATACTTAGGGGATATAGAGTATGTAAAGTATCTGGGTGAGGGATGCTTCCAAAACAACGAAAATATTACACTAATACGGCGCCCGCCGTCTCTGTTTTACCACCTTCAAGTAACGTGCTGTTTTTGGTTATGACACAAAGAGACGTTGCACAAGAAAACTGGCACCAAATTTCTTGGCAGTTGGATTATCATTCTCTACCGCTAATGAAAAACCCCATCGTCTCTGTTGGTTAGACATAATATGCATAGAGGGTGAATAACTGGAGGAATTATCTGTGCTATACGTCAGCATCCGCCAAACCTTGTGGCGATCTTCAAACACCTTGGAACAGAGGATATTGAATTGGCGCTTAGTGTGCCCTGCTATTGTTTTTCCTCATTCATTATTTTTATAATGGTACGTTGTGCACTTTATAATTGCTGATATAGGTACAAGTATTCTTTTTAGCGAAAATTAAATAACATTCCACAGGTAAGCAAAGCATAGTGAATTATGTAGCCATAATTATGTGCAGTTCGGTGAAATGTCTTGTTAATAGTAGATACACTTTTGTATGTTTACTTGTCTTATATTTTCAGCATATTACTATGTCACGTAAGGGCAGTGGTGATTTCTGTTTTCAAATCAGAACATTATTACTCTTGTGTGTACCACATGATTAAAGAATGAAAGTTCTTGCTCGTAGTAAAAATGCTCAGTAGTAAGTAGGCCTGGCCTATGAGCTTTAGACATGTAAAGGCAGCATTAGAGCTTTTTAACAAAATTCTTGTTATCAAACGTGGTTTCTCAAAGAAATTCCGAAACGTCACACTTGGTGAGATCATTTGAGGCCGACCTATACAAGCCATAGAAAAGAATTTTGATACAAAGTAAAAACAGGCGTAGTTTTTAAAATGCGTAACAAGTCTTGGTTTAATTCGTTTTCTTTCAATGACATGCCCCACAGAATTTTGTTATCTTTGGCTACACTTGGGCCTACGCCCTCAGACCACTCGTTTCGTAAGATGCTATATATTTAAACCTTGTTCTAAGTATTACGTAATTTCGAGTATACCTTATTCTAAGTGTAACTTGATTTCGAAATTAGAAAATAATTTACGGTTAACGTTTTTGAATCATCTTAAAAAGGAAAATTTTTCCAATTAGAATGGTAACAACAAGGAAAAGAAAGCGCCTCAGTGGCGTGGTTGGTTTGGTGTTTGCTTCTCACCTTGGTGGTCGCGGGTTCGATTCTCGGCTATTCCATTGAGGAGTGAGAGATGTGTATTTCTGGTGATAGAAGTTCACTCTCGACGTGGTTCGGAAGCCACGTAAAGCTATTGGTCCCGTTGCTGAATAACCACTGGTTCCATGCAACATAAAAACACCATACAAACAAACAACAACAAGGAAAAGAATCTTGGCCAATCATACGCTAAGTTCATGCCAATTGATTCTGCAGATATTTTGTAAGAAAGTTTATTCCAAACAAGTCGAAATTAACTTGTTGTTTTTGTGTGGTGGTTCGTATTTACATTTCTCTCTCGTTTCAGAGACAGAATAGAAACAAATGACCACTAGCCTTTTCTGAAATTAATTTGTTTACAAACTCTGAGCATGAGACAAAAATCATATTTTGTTAAACGCTTTTTTCAAAACTTTAGCCAAGTAATTCTCCCGGAAATACGATTTAAAACGCCTGACTGTAGTAGGCCAGGAAACGTTTGTTTATGTTAACAAATCTTGTTTTGTTTTAAACTTATAAGTGATGCATGAGGGTAATATATATATATATATATATATATATATATATATATATATATATATATATATATATATATATATGTGTATATATATATATATATATATATATATATATATATATATATATATATATATACACACACACACACATATATATATATATATATATATATATATATATATATATATATATATATATAATATATATATAATTGACTGTATTTGACTTTCTAGTTTTTTATGTACATACAGATTAAGAATGCAAAATGCTTTATTTCAATTATATTACTCCTCAGAACAATAATTTTTCGAAATACATTGTACGGTAATGATTAATTTACATGCAGTAAAATTACATATTCTTATAATAATTAAACGAGAGTGGAAAAAAAGCTGTGTGCTGCGTTGGTGTTTCGTCATTACAGTACAGTACTGAGTGGTACCCGGGTGTTTCCATATAAATGCTTGAGATCACACGCTTGGTAAGACAGATCGCCTTTCCGTGTTTCTGACTCACTTCAGTGAAAATCAGTAGTTCCACTGCCTCCCTTCAACTCTCGTTCACACTTTACCGTACTCTCGTGTCAACTTAAGGCAAGAGCCCGTGCTGGTATACGGCTGGCTTATTCAAACTAACCTTGAAGTATTATACATTTAAAATGGAAACCCGCAATGAACGCAGCTGGAGTGGGAAATCTGTAACCACCGTAAACAAAAAAAAAATAAGTAAAATAAAAACTTAGTTCTAACCCTGGCACCAGAAATCGCATCACTGGCACAGCTTCCTAATGCCACCCAACAAGCCAGTAGCAACACCAGGGCCTCCAGCAGCTAAAGCAGGAACACACCAGCACCCACCTGACCTTGTCACAACACTGACACTACCGACACAGGTTCAGACCTGCCTTATTTAAATAACATGATATGCAGGCAATCTTGTTTAGAAGTTAATTATAGGTTGTCCAATCAATAATGCATTACAATAGTAGAAATAAAATTTCTATTCTCGACTAGAGAGAGACTACAATAAAAAAAGAAACTTGAAATATCAAGAAGTCAAATTAATTGTCTTTACCTAAAATGCTCTTGAAATATATGTTTGCTCTGGGCAACAAATGAACATAATTTTAAAGGAAATTATGGTCGAGAAAAAGGATTGGGAAGAGTTATAAAGTTACATGAAACATGAAGGTTTAAAGCACGTTAGGTAAATTAATCATGAGGCCGAAATAGACCGGATAAACATGTGTGCAACGTAACTTTGTTAGTAGCTTTGCCTGGGTGATGTCGCATAAATTGCTCGTTAATTTATCAGATCTCCTTAGTACACTGTCGCCATTTTATTACATTATTCAAAGAACATTATCATATATTAAAATATGGGGCGTTGATGGCATGTGAGATATGTAAAAGCTCGTAGTTTGAATCAAAGATTGAGTACTGTAACAACAAGAGGAACTCTGGGATCGCTTTCAAAGAAGCTGTATCTTGAGTTGCACCATGAGACATATCCATTTGTGTATCTGGGCACGTGTGTGTGTGCCAGTTTTCCTACCTGGCACTTCAAAGACTGCGGGTATTAAACATATACTCTGTTTTCGTCACAGAAATCAGTTGCTCAGTTTTGTGTTAGTCGTCGCTCGGTAATTTAATTCATAAGTATATCCAATTTATTTCTTTAGCATCTTAGGCTTTGTAGTGTGTATACAATTATTCACTTATATATATAAATATTATATATATATATATATATATATATATATATATATATATATATATATATATATATATATATATATATATATATATATATATAATGATCACATCACTGTGATAGCTTTTACATTCACAAACATTAAGCTACAAGTGTCGTTTAGCTTCTAATTTGTAATACCTTTAAATAATACCGAAAGGGAATTATAACTGATACGTGGTTCGTCGCCTGGCGGATTCGGTCCACGAGCGACGTCAGTGACGAGTTCTCTAACAACTGGCTGTCAAAAAAGTATATTTATGCGTCTAATGACTTCTGATTTATATTGTAAACATCTTATATACACTGTTAATTATTGATACTATAAATACAGAGATCGGATCTGTAGCACGAGTGCACATGTATAATTACATAAACATATATATATACATATATTATAATAATGTGTAGCTAATTTTACACATTTTTACACATTCAAAAAATAAAGGCCATTAGTACCTATTGCATTTAACCTAGGGTATGTATTGAAATGTTTTTGCATGTATTCCCAAGGTAATGTGAATTAGATATTGATTTGTTATTTCAATCCACTCACGCATGTATGTATACGTGTGTAATATATATATATATATATATATATAATATATATTATATATATATTATATATATATTATATATATATATACACATATAGATTATATATATATAATATTATATTAAATTATATATATATAATATATATATATATATATTATATATATATATATATATATATATATATATATATCTATATCTATATCTTATATCTATATATATATATATATATCTATTATATATATTTATTCACTTTTATATATGTATATAGTATATATATATATATATATATATATATATATATATATATATATATACATATATATATATATATATATATATAATATATATATATATTATATATATATATATCTATCTATATATATATATATATATATATATATATATATATATATATATATATATATATATATATATAATATATATATATATATATATATATGTTCCTCAACATTCAAAAATAAACCGTTGATTCTGGAATGAACCTCCTATGCAAAAACTTTCCACAACATTTATTCAGTCTCGTACATAGGAGATTCACGTAAGCCCCCTACACAAACTGCGCCAGTAGCTTTTATATTGCATGTATCTTTTTCATCTGCTATGTTGAGTTCCCCCACTTGTTTCACGACATCTGTCTATCCATTTCTAGGTTTTGATCTTCGTCCTTCTAGCTATATAACCTTTCCATCAACCTATCTTCACCCACCTCTTTCAGCTGTGTCAACCTTTACCACTCCTACATTTCTCTACATCTACCGTCTTTCATTAATCTTTCATTAATCTTGTTCAACATCCATGCTTCATTGCTTTAGATGAGTGTCAACATTTCCTTCACACATCATCTACTACTTTTGATGTACCGAAGAAAATATTTTATGCTACTGTTCCGTATTTTTCAGATTCAAAATTTATCTTAAACCTCACTCGTATAATTGAACAGGAAATTCCCTGTCTTAAAGTCAGGCTTGTGTCGAGTAATCCTTGCACTATTCGATCGTTTTTTAACTGTAAAGATCGCCTTCAGCCATTCATGAGATCCAACGTTATTTATAAATTCACATGCCCTGGATGTCCGGGCTCTTTTGTTGGATCGACTCGGAGGTTGCTGAGGGTCAGATATTGTAGCCATTTGGGCTTTAGCTTCCGTACAGGTCAAAGGATAAAACAACCAGAATTTTCCAATATCAGAAACCACTCAATATTATGCAAGACTGAAATTCAAAAAGAACATTTTACAATAATTGATTATGTTAAACGTCCTGACCAACTAACAACGCTGGAGTCGTTATATATTAAAAGACTGGTGCCCTCATTAAACGGTAATTTGTCCTCGTCACCTCTGTACCTGGCATAGTTGTCGTCGCTTCTCTCTGCCAACTGTAACTCATTCCATCTTCACCTCTGATCATGGACGGTTGGTGTTTTTAGTAGTCTCTCTTTTTATTTACTGCTCTTTTTAATCTTTTTAGACTTTATTTTTAAAAATTGTGAATTCCTTTTAACTTTATATGATTGTTTATAACATGTCTTTGTATTTTATTCACAGACTGATGATGCACACAGTTGTGCGAAACGTATTATATGTAATAAACTTGGCCTTTTAAATCTGGAGTCATGAACTCCTTCTGGACACTTTATAATTGAATGCTGAAGCACCCTATATATATATATATATATATATATATATATATATATATATATATATATATATATATATATATATATACTACTTAACAACCCCCCCCCCCTTTTAACAAAACTACACAAATTAACAATTCTTACCTGTGGCAGCAGGCGCCCTCTATCTGCAAGCATGTCACTAGGCTATTAAGCTCACATACATACAAAAATATACTATTTATTACCCAAAGCAGATGAACATAAAATGGAACAGAATGATTAATAAGTCGTAGTGATAAAACCCAAGTCTGCCCCACAAAGAAAACTATTAAGTTATCATTCCACCCTCCTGGCTAAGTATTCACTCCCAAACTCAAAATGTCAATTGTTACATTGTATTAGTCAAGTTAGAGAATCCCGTCTCTAATATCATGGAATAGAGCCCATCTGTAATAAAGATATATAACACAATATTAAGTAAAGAGATACACTTCACACTTCTCTCTTTTCAAAAGCAATATTAAGTAAAGAGATACACTTCACACTTCTCTCTTTTCAAAGGCAACTGTTTCTAAGTCATTTAAAATATGTGCCATACCTTTGAGATAGGGGTTTTCTCCCGACATTTGGCGTTCGCTCAACCGTCTTTCTTCCTGTCACAAAGGAATGTGTCTTTCCCTAAAGTGCCTCGATTGGTCAGACCTGTGACATCCGTACAAACAAATGTACATTCCCACCACGCCTCAAAACCGCCCCTGGCAACAGTACGGATAGCCACCAGCTTAAAAATGCATACACATCAGATTCCTTCATTCAAGAAGGCTACCTCTACAGCTCACTCTGTCTCCAAGCAAGAGCAGCTGACACGACATGTAATTCACTAACACATCAATTCATACCTGTAAGATGTATATATATATATATATATATAATTGTGTGTGTATGTAGATACTATGCATATATACACATTTGCATGTGTATAATATAATATAATATTATATATATATTTATACATATATTATATATAATAATATGAATAAAATTATCACATCACCGTGATTCATATAAATCATTCGAGCTACAAATGTCCTTTAATATCTAATTCGAATGAGATATTAAAGGACATTTGTAGCTCGAATGATGTATATATGTATATATATATATATATATATATATATATATATATATATATATATATATATATATAATATATACACACTCACATACAGTATCTGAATCCATTATTACGTTATGAGCCACTTCCAGTTCGTGTTAGAACAGGCATCCGCTCCTTAAACAGTCAAGAATAAGTAAAAAGTAAGTTTTAATGCAGAACGTTTTTTGCCTAACGCCAGCAACTGCTCGCACTGTTCATGTAGACTCATTATGAAGCATTTCTCTCACTGCAAATAATAATATAAACCATGCGGCGGTCCAGCCAATGTTCATATCATATTTTTTGATGGCCGCTGAGACTAATGTTCAACGGCCAGTAGCGTTCCAACTAATCAGCTCTTTTGTTATTGTGGCGTGAGAGCCAATCAGCGCTTGGGATATTCAATAGTCATTAAGCACACGCGATTGCTCTCTTAACAAGCAGCTTTACCGCTATTATCGTCGGCATTATTAATCGTCGACTGGTCATGTTAGGGGTATACAGAGTTTTGACAAGGTATAGTCTACGGAAGTGTTTGATATAACCTAGCCGTCCTTGAATGTGTGGAAAAAAACGACATGAGGAAAATGGTACTGGAGTTTCAGTGGTAAAAATAAGCCAATTCTGCATAATGTTTTTTGTCCGCATGGTGATTGTGGTGATTTTCGGCCTCTTCTGATAGTAAATCCTGGTGACAGTAGTGTTATTACAAGGTAGTGTCATAATAGGTAAGATTGAATAGGAAATCAGTGATATTAAAGAAAAGAAAGAAAGGGAAAAAGTAAAGGGAAGGTCAGCAGTGTGAGAGAAGTAGATGTCATTATAATTACGACTATAATTACTGGCAACATGTGATAAGTAGGCTCATCCATATAAGAGTGATATTGATATAGAATGTAATGATCCATCCCCTCAATGCATTCCTCTATTCTTGCAGTAACTGCTGTGGGGACCGAAGCAGCTATGGAAGAGTTGTCTGAGGGAGGAACAATAATAAAGGACCTGAGGGTCAGGAACTCGAAACCAAGAAAATAACAGGTTGTCCATAAACACACAAAACGTGTGCCAGTTAATTCCAGGAATCTCGCACGTTAAGACAGTCGGCAGTGTTTGGAGTCTTACCTTAGCATCAGGCACTGTACGAAAAGTACCTTGATTGGATAAATGTCATCCAGCTTGACATCACCAATTTGAATTTAAAATATAAGACTTTCAGTCAGCAGTGAAGCTGCTCACTTAAGCTCTTGTTGATGGGAGACGGGCTGAAACAGATATCCCTCACCTTGAGCAAAAGCAAAAGGCACAGGGAGGAAAAAGTATCTATTGCTTTTGGCACGAAGACTCCCAAATTCTGTGATGACGACGACAAGGTCTGTATCGTCATGGAATTACAGTATGCATCCCACGCGCTCGTCTTCCTGTCAGCCTACTACAAACGCAAATTGTTGCTTAGTCTTTTCAACATTGCCACCCTCCCTCCAACTTCTAGTTGATGGCGCCTCTGCCTGGGTATGGATTAATCCAACTGACAACTGTACTAGAATAATAAACAAGACAAGAAATTCTCAAATTTGGGTGAGTACAATTTTTTTTTTCATTACCATCTTTTATTTTTATTTCTCAACTAATAATGATTGTTTATATGCTTTAGTCACTAATATTTTTTTCTTTAACTATTATTCATAAGTTTGATAGGATTTTTATTACAAACTTCATGTTTATTGATGTTTTATAGCTTTGCGTAACTTAATTTTTTTTTTTGCATTAATCATCATTATTTTGGTAATCGTAATTTACAGTTTTGTTAGATTCATTTTGAGCATACTCCACTTTTATTATTAATTATCAAATGTGTGGGACAATATTATTTTTTTTTATTTTGCGTCATCCACTAATACTGTCGTTATTAACTGTCATCCACACGATTGTTAATATTATTGCTGACATTTTTAATATTTATTAACTTTGTGTGATAATATTAATTGTTGGAAAATGTTTTGTATTACCTACCATTAACCACATCATTAATCATTATTCATAGATTTTTAAAGATTATCATTAATATAACGTACCCCGTGTCTGTTAATGTTTGTAATATTCATTTTTGGAAATGTTGTTACATTAACCACTCTTTCTTTCGTCAGTAATTATTATTCACATTTGTAATGTTTATTAACTTTGTGTAATAATATTAATTATTAGTAATTGCTTTGCGTTGCCAATCATTATCTTCATCATTAATCAATATTCACAGGCTTGTTAGGATCAATATTTTACATACTCCATGTTTGATAATCTCTATTAACTGTTCGCAATAATCCTCATTTTTGGCAATGTTATTTCATTTACCACCATTATTTCTCTCATTATTCATCACCTTTACCTTCATCATCAATCATTATTCACTGGTTTATTACAATTATTGTTAACTTATACAGTGGCATGTTTATCAGTGTTTATTGTTGTATATTAACGTTGTGACAAATTTTTTGGAAATTTTTGAAAGTTTATAACAAGAAAAAAATTCAGGCCAGGGCTTTAGGGGATTTTTTTTTTCTTTTAGCGTTTTTATACAATATTGTAAAGCGCCTTAAGTTAGCAATACAAACAATGTCTTGAGGATTTTTTCACTATATATACATAATGAACACATTTTACTGCATACTCGTAAATACCTCAAAACCGTATAAACTGAAAATTTCAACAACAGTCTCGTTGCTATAATTCGCATCGAAGTAGCTTCAATAAAAAAAAAAAAAAAAAAATATGTAAAGGTGGGTACACACGTGCGAACCGAACCTTGTATTGTAACCGATTCTTGTAACAAAAACGAAAGTGTGGCCGGTTCCTCGAACCCGAACCCCGAACCCGCGAGGTTCGAGGCTCCGTTCGCCCTCCGTCCCGACAATTGTCGGTTTTTGGGCCCCGAACATTATGCCATGTGTGGACGGGACCTGTATTACACGCGTAACAACAGAGGTTGCTGAACTTGTTAACACCGAACTATGAACAAGGCCGTCCATAGTAGAGTCCCTTGTTTTGGTCACTCAGTACGTTATATGTCTACCATGGCTGATTGAAGTGACGAAGAGGTCCTTCAATTTATTAGTTATTACGAAGAACAGACTTTACTGTGGCCAGAAACTTCTTGGAATCTCATGTCAGCGAGTAATTCCCGACCACTGTATTCTACCCTTCTAGTATATAACCTTGATTGCCACCATCTTTTATTTCGCTTCATCTTCGTTAAATAATGCATATAAATATACGCGGCAGCTGCTACTTGCATGGTGGCCATCGTCGGTAAACAACCCGGACAGAGACAGACTGATGATCGCAGTGGATTGAAATGAAGTTACGTGCTTAACGTGGTTACGGTTCGTCCTCAACATTTTGACACCTTGTAACCGTATATGCGTAACTCAGTTACACATACAAGGTTCGGCTCTCACGTGTGTACCCACCTTAAGATCATAGCTTCCGATACCAGTAGGGCGCGTAAAGGTGATAACTCGCGAAGCTTCAAGTTGAACCATCTAAGGGTTAGGATCATTAAAATGTAAATTTATGATATTTTAGAAATAAATCTTTTGCGGGATGAAATTTAAAGACGAAAGTTTTTTTTTCTGCCGAAAGAATTTTCCTTTTATCTTCAGGACATTTGGAGATATTAGCATTTGAATAGCGTTAGGGCCGGGCTGTGCAGGGCCTCCAGGAATGCAATAATTAAAACATCATTGAGTTATGAATTTATGATGTTTTAAAAATATAGCTTATATAAGATGAAATTTAAAGATGTAGGATTTTATCTTCGAAAAAGTTTTCTTTATCTTCAATGCCGAAAGAATTTACCTTTTATCTTCAGGACATTTGGAGATATTAGCATTTGATGACGGTTAGGGCCGGGACGAGCTGGCCCGCCAGAAATGAGGCCGTTTCCAGTAAGTCTTCGCTTCGCTCGTGATGATATCGGGATTGCAAGTTGGTGATTTTCAATCACGATTTATTAAGCTTTTAAAAAGATGTGTATTGTATGTTTCTCAAGTCAAGTCTTTCAAGTAAATTCATTAGCCCATGCGAATGAGCAGTGAACCAGGATGTATTGTTGCAATATATACACTCAGTCACAAGATATCCAAGGTGTCAGAACCTAAACACCTAAATAATACCTACTTCAGTTTTACCCAGTTTTACCTAACATACAGCGTACTACTTCCCGACTGCACTAACTGGTGACAGACGTACGTGCTTAACCGATACATTTACTATTACGATAACAAGGCAAAAGGTTATTCCCCGACAGAGGAGAGGGCATTTTTCACTTTAGAAATAATTCCTGATGGCTGAGCGAGGTGGTCTTTGGAGGTAAAGACCATTATTTCTGTACCGAATTTACGTGAAGCAGGTGCGGGTTTAATATGATTGTCCTGCTGCAATTGATTGCGGATGGTGTATTACTTTTTTTTATATATTTATGAAAGACCACTAACATAGATTATTGCGTTTCACGATCCAGAGGAGTTCATAAAAATACGCAGTATTGCGTCGTGTATTTGAATTTATGTTTGTATCTTCATCCTCATGCACCTGGGTAACTTCTGATTTAATTATGATTTCAGTTCCACGAGTGATTCAGACGCTGTCATTAATTTTCATTACGGAATTTGCATTACAATATTTTTACCAGCAGAATATCTCGTTCCTTTAATTTCCGTCTTCACTGTCATTAGCGTGTCATTCATGAAATGAAACTACCAACTACGTTTGGTCGCGCTTCTTTGTTCTCGAGGAATTACAAAACCTGTTATTTATAGCTATCATACCCTTGACAGTCTCAGTTATTCTCATCACACCATCTTTTAATAAATACCGAGATAGTTCTGAATATTAAGGATTGAACTGAACGCACGCAGAGGCTTCAGCGGACATTTTAATAACATCGTATTTGAAAAATATCCAGTTAGCTCACCAAACACCTTGCCATTCATTTCTATCTAACGTGGACTCCCTTGATATCGACCTCCCGTTCCAGTACTTGTCATATTGCAGCCATCCTGCATTTTCTAGATAGTCGTCTATCCTTACCTCCCAACATAACTGCAGTTTAAATTCTTTTCAGCATACCATCTTCTACCCTCCCATCGTGACTAAGCCAGTACATAATATTTGATTTCATCTTTTACCATATGCTAACATTATTACGATCTCTACATAGCTCGAGTCTCAGGCCTCTCCTATCCGTCTTACTCCATATTATAACCTTTGTAAAACACCCATCACATCAGATCCAACCTTTTTGCTTTCATTAACATAAAAAATCCACTCTTCACCTCCATGAAAGAAAGTTACCTCTGCTGTCCTTCATATATTCATCTCGGTTTCCATAAACATTTCAATTTTTTTTTTCTTTACATATACAGAGTCACTTTCTTCCTTAGTTCTTTTGTGACTCATTTCTTTGTTCATCCTGCCGTCAATCCTTAATATTTACACTTAATTACCCATACAATCAACCATGTCCATCCTTTCGCCAACTATATCAACATGCATGGTTCCATCTTCCTCGTTTCTAGTATATGTACTATTTTCATAATTCAGGTCTCATTCCCATTCATGTACAACATTCAACATCTGTTTCAAACACTTTCCAATATTTGTATTACTTACTGCAAGTTACTTAACTATTCTCAATCAAAACTCTATTATTTATAAACTTTTATCACAATCATCTCTAAATTCTCATTACTTCCAAAACGTTCTTTCTTACTTTGTCCTTGACGACCTTCTTGACCCCATTGCAAGATTTTTCTTGAAGAAATCTCCATATTTTCTCACTGACGCTTTTCATCATCCCACCAAGCAATGCTTTTATTTTCCCGTGCTACTCGCGTGTTTTACTGTATAATACATAACAAAATCCCATTGTTAATATTCTCCAGGAAAATAAGGTTCTCTCTCTCTCTCTCTCTCTCTCTCTCTCTCTCTCTCTCTCCTCTCTCTCTCAAAGAGAAGAAAATGTGTTTCATAGTCACTAATTCAGTTCTGCGGAATTATTGCTTGATACATTTAAATTTTGTAAGCATGAACACTGAAATACAGGGTTTTTTGTATATACGATTGGCTGTGAACTCTTAAAAAATTCTTTTCTCGTTAGCTTTTGAGGTAACTAAAGTTCAAATTTAGCCTTTACTCCGAATTTGCCTTTTAAAAGTTAATTACGTCGCCGAATAATCAATCGTGCACCAGACGCAAATCAGCAAGTAATAAAGGCATTAAAGAATCATGTTGCAGTCCCGTGTTAATCAAGCGTAGCCTGTCCACGCAATACCACTTGCAGTTCTCTCTCTCTCTCTCTCTCTCTCTCTCATTTCTAAATATGCGTCGAAGAAAGTTAAAGTCAAGTATATCTTAGTTTAACCAAACCACTGAGCTGATTAACAGCTCTCCTAGGGCTGGCCCGAAGGATTAGATATTTTTACGTGGCTAGGAACCAATTGGTTCCTTAGCAACGGGACCTACAGCTTATTGTGGGATTCAAACCACATTATATCGATAAATGAATTTCTATTCACCAGAAATAAATTCCTCTGATTCCTTGTAGCAGAGCGGGGAATCGAACTCGGACTACCAATCGGTAGGCGAGCACGTAAACCCACTTGTCCAACGAGGAACATGTCGAAGAAAGTAATAACCACTTTCAGCTTACCGTTGGTTACCTAAGAAGTCAGTTTCTTAGATTTATTTCTTTACCTTCTTTTATAAAGTTATCCATTTATTTCTAAATATTATCGCATGATCAAATAGGCTGACTCACCTCTGTGGTCGCGGGTTCGATTCTCGGCCATTCCATTGAGGAGTGAGAGATGTGTATTCCTGGTGATAGAAGTTCACTCTCGACGTGGTTCGGAAGTCACGTAAAGCATTTGGTCCCGTTGCTGATTAACCACTGGTTCCATGGAACGTAAAAACACCATACAAACAAACAAATAGGCTGACTATTTTTAAATAATTTGCCTGACCTTTGTAATCACATTTTCAAATTCTAATTATAAAAGTTTACGACGATCGAAAGCCATATCTTTCAGGAAATCTTGCGCTAAAATAAAAACATTAATTAAATATGAAAATCCTCTAATGATGAGCGGATCCTATCCAGTTGTTTTGTAATTTATAGGTCTAGAGAGGCATATCAGTGTTAAAAAAAAGGAAGGAAGTCTTCATTCCAGTGTCCCAATAGGATATATCCTATATTGCAACAAAGATAATGTGTATACGGGAAGCATTTAAGGGGAGCCAATTGTAAGGATAATTCATAAAAACCCTAAGTTTTCTGTTATTAATTTCGATACAGTGACATTTATCTATTTTTTTAATTACATCGTGTTCCCCTATATTTCCTCCGAAAAGGACGCTGAGGGTGAGAATGTTTTTCTGTATTTTTAACGTTTTTCAGCCGTTCAAAATTACTCTCTAATATCATCTACGACAATACAAATGTTTCCTTGTGACCTTTACTAGAAGTGCAAACGACACCAAAATGGTCTAGTAGGAATGTTTATGGATTATTTTCCGAAATATAATCTAATAAATGGAAATTGCCTACTTTCCCATATTCCCAACAAATTATTCTTCAATTTCGGTTTTAAACGTTAATCGCTCTGTTTTTGGAATTCAGAATTAGATTTAAATACTGTTCCCGCAACTGAAATGAAAACTTCCGTGCGAAATTAATTTAATGCTTCGGGTGGGATCAATAGCAACTGTTACTTGGTGCGCAGGAAATCTAGGTCACATGAATAAATTGTTACATGACATAGTGTCGTGTCTGACTGAATTCCGAATTGGTAATTATGAGATTTGGCATACCGACGGAATTTCCCAGAAATTATACAAGCAGATATCTAAGTACGTACATTTATCACCATCATTATAACCAGTAAGGAATTGCGAGCTGTCTGTCTTTTTGTCCGTCTATCTCACAGTACTTGCCACTTATCAATCGATAAAGTAGAGCCAATTATAAAGCAGAGACAATGATACCCAGTTACTTTTCCGTCCATGCAGCTAATTACAGCCCATTGTCCCCCTTCCTACACTGATTGTAACTAATGAGAAGGCGCAATTATGAGATATCATCACTCATTTCCTAATCGTTCCCCGACTTAACGAAGGGGCTATGCGGATAAAATCAGGTTTTTGCTGTTGTTACTCGTACAAGTGACTGCATATGAGGCTTTGTTCTTCATGTACATCACGGTACATACAATGCGTGACACTCTGTTATTAGGGGCATGGAAATACAGCCTTTGCTATCACATATCGGATTGAATCTGGCTTACTAAGTATGATTTTCGTCTATTGTATGAAGGTCTCATATATGTTATCTATTATATATATATATATATATATATATATATATATATATATATATATATATATATATATATATATAATTCATGTTCCTTTTACAGAAATTGACCAATTGTACATCAATTCATTTTTACTTTATGCACGTTTGTCTAGGAATAAACTTCCGAATTGCAACGCAACACTAGTATTTGAATACAGGGAGATGTAGATATTCTGATTTACAAACATACTCTTCAAAGTTGTGTCAGTTGTTAGAAAATAGGCGAATCCTGCTTCAGGGCAATATAAGCAATTTCCGGTTTGCTTCACTTTGCTGACATTTCTTATATCAATTCCTATCACATCATTTATTGTTATACATGTTATCCCAGTTTGGCAAAAAATTTTGCTGCAAGGTTACTTTAGGAAGTTGTACATGGAATGAAGAAGTTGAGACCTCCTTTACAGTTTGTTGTTATTTCTTCGAGACAATTTAGATAACATTGGAAAATGTAACAGGTTGGGAACAGTTACTTAAAGTATATAGATGGTTTCTGATGCTTTTAAAACGCTGTCTGAGACATCTCGCATAAGATTCAAACGGAAGGTGAGTAAATCAAAGTGAAATACCATGAGATCAAATTCAAATTTAATGTAGATAGTGAGATAACTTCTATATCTAACAAAATACAAAGGAAAGCTTAACTATTAATGTTGAAACTAATCAGGCATATTTCACAAGTCGAAGGCCGTGGCTATAGAATTTGGATTTTGAATGAAATGAGGATGAGACAGATATAAAATAGCGTTCATGATTACAAGAGTCTCTAAAGCTGTTATGAAATATCTCTCGCATTTTAGTTTATAATACATTCACTAAATAATAAACTGACCCACGTTCTCACTGTCTGGCTATGAGGCCTGCCTTATGAGGGTATTTACAGACAATTTAATCATCAGAACTAAGCTAACGTGTAAAATTGCATTTCAACAGAACATTTCCACGAAGTAATAATCGGAGTGATCGTATCGTCCCCAAAACTTTCATCTTTATTCTTCTAACAATGAATATTTTCAAGGAAAAGTTGACTTTCTTGTTGAAAGCTGACACTATCGACACTCAGGTTCTGGTGATTGGTCACCGTGTTGATTGATTTTATTGAAAACCTGTTCGTCTGTCCAGGGGTCTGTTCCGATATATTGCAGTTACCATCAATAACGTTCATATGTATCAAAAAACGGAAAGCACTGCAGGAGCAATAGTGGCATACACAATATTTTTGGTTTCACATTAAATGTAATAATAATATCGTTTACAAATGTTGCTGATTAGCTTAATGATACGAAAACTACGTATTCCATTCTGCAGTAATAGCAGAAAAAAAGAGCGCATATTAATTTCAATATAAAGTAACCTAATTTGATTAACGCATTAAGCTGTCCAGAAGTTTTATGAAAAAGGGGCAGAATAGAAAAGAACAGGCATCTTCATATTAGTAGGTGTTATTGATGATGATAATAATGAAGAAGAAGAAGAAGAAGAGGGGAAATGGGATATTTCAAGGCTGCTCAGGCAATACCAGCAACTCCACACTCTCATCTTTAGACTCTCCTTACAAGAGCGAGAATCAAAATGAAAAAATAATGAGAGGACTTTTCTGGAGATAAATGTACCCATGTTTTGTAGACAGAAATTTTCTAACATTTTGCGCATAATTCATATAAAAGATTGATTAAGCTGGTGATGGGATGATGCTCACAAGAACTTAATCAAAGATTAATTAAAGACATTTCCACTGCAATTTGATTTTCAGCTTCATTCAGTGTGCAATTTCGTTCCCTGCCATGCTAATATTTTTAAATGATCGAAGTGATTAGACGATAAAATGCAAAAACTAATAATGAAGTATTTATATTGTCCATGCAGTTATGAAATATAAATAATAATTTACAACCGAAGTACTGAAGGTTTTCAAGCAACTAGGAATCATGTTTTTGAAATAATTTACAAGTTCCATCAGTAAAAAGAAAAAGCGTAAATAAGAAGCAAGTTTTAAGAATTTTTTTTGATTAACGACTTTCTCTCTTCCGTAAGCGTAAGAGATGGGTAGCAGACCCTTCTCTCAGAATGTTATATAAGTGCAAAGAAATATGTGGGATAAAAAGATTGTATGAAACAAAATAATCATAAACATTACCACAATAATACTGAAGGCAGGTGGGTTCACAACACGCCCAATGTCAACCAAATGAAGTGCTAAGACGTTTCATAGCAAATTAACTTGTAAATTCTTCGTGAAGGCCATTATAAGTCAGTTCCCACTTCAAGTATGATGTTTTAATGGAGTAAGGACATGATGTTTTAATTGAGTAAAGGCCAAAGTATATTGCAGTCAGGCATCTTGACAAATATGCATGTTCAGAGACTTTCATTTAAATCAACTTAAAAAAAAAGGTCATGCGAAGTCTTTGTAAGACGAAATATGAACATCATTAGCTTAGCTTTCTGTTCATACCAAATCGCGAATTGTTCTTTGTCATCTGTGCTCTGATCATCGTTTCCTCTTCTGTCTAGTGTTTTCGAAAGCTTTTGATGAAAATGTAATTGAAAATCTCTTAGAGGGATCACATACTTCATAACCTAAATATGCTAATAAAAATAATTTTATACCTGAATATTGTGATTATTTAATCAGAGCTTTCATTTGATCTTTTGCGGTCCTGTATAGAAATATCTCTCGCAAATTTTGGTCGTTCCATCTTTTCTCTCTCTTTGAAAGGATTGAATCATAAGTTCATTTGATCACCGGTCTTTTACAACTTCTGTTGAACCTCCATAACGTAACTACCTCACTTCTTTATCCCTTGTTAATATTTCAGGCAGTGTTCTTTTGAGTTCGTTGAAAATCAGTAATACTCGGTGACTGTATCTTTTACTCTTCTTTCCACTTTCGTAATCTTTTCTTCCTTTCTCTACGATTCGTATAATTTCCCATTCTTGAAGATGCAGGTTTACAATTCTCCTTCCTTCCTACTCTCAGTTCCTTTCTATTCTTCAGGCCTGAGCTGCCCAACCCAGAACTATTCCGTTCTGAATGCATACGTATATATGCATACATTATATATATATATATATATATATATATATATATATATATATATATATATATATATATATATATATATATATATGTATATATATATATACACACATACACACACATATGTATATATATATATGTGTATACATAAAATAGCCACAATGCCCTTTAGATACTACACATAAACACAGGCAGACACACACATATATACGTATATATGTATAATATACATGCATGTATACACACCTACATACATACATATATACACACATACATATACTGGGTGAATTATTTCTGGATTATAATTCGTGTTTAGGGGCTCAATCGAAAGAAATTAGACTTGATCGCTAAATATCTCGTGGAATAAAAAAAAAAAAAAACTGAGCCAAACATGGTATATAATGTTTAAAAAATGAAATAGCAGTGTAAGGCAGGACAGCAGTGATATTCGTGCAAGAAAATCTCTAATAAAGGAAAAAGGAGTTACTCCTTAAGCAGGAAACAGATATGGTATTCTCGCGGACTGCAAGAAATAGTGCTGAATAGCATGACAGGAAGATAAATTCTTACTTGAGCTTGCTACATTAATGTAATTAGGTTCATCTGTACCAGTGTTCTGGTGTTACATTTGATTTTGGGTGAAATTTTGGAAGGTCAAGTTAATTCAGAGTTTCTTTATTTATTTATTCATTTGTTTTTGTGGATTCATTTATACTTAAATTAGAGACCCCAGAGTTTGTATTAGGAAGTGATTTGAATTGATCGTAATGACAGTTATAAAAACAGTTCAGAATAGAAGGAAAAATTAGTAGGTATCAAAATAGACATTTTAGACCGAATCCTCCATTAATAGTAAAACAAGACTTTAAGTGTAGTATATTTAAGATAAGATCGAGAGCAAGTGGTTAAACTTTAATATAAGTAGAAAAAAGTATTCATGAAGGTGTACATTATGTAAAATCTTTGTGACGGAATGCATGATGTGAGCTTTTTCTTTTGACACTTTTCCATGTACTACATATATTGAAAAGAGAGCCACCCAGGTTTTAGACAGACACGTTTCTTGATAGTTACGCCTTTTATAAACTAAGACCTAATAATGCCATTATGATGCAGTGCTATAGACTAAAGGAATCATTCTTATTATAACTTGAGAGCGATAATTCACCTAGGTAATTTGATTTGTGGTCTCCTGGAAATGAGTTCAGATGTATATTAATGTCAAAGGATGCCTTGAAAAATGACTCGCGATAACCTTTGCAGTGTTTTACAAATCTTCCTTTCAAACAAATTAATTAAAAAGTGCAGTCGAGAAAATACGGAAAAGTCACTTTACTGAACTTTGAGAATCCGCGTTTTAATTGCATTGATGCCCGGTGTTCCTGCGAAGATTTCGCTTCATTTCATAAAACTCAGAATTATTTCTTGTTGCCTTGAAGCGACCCAAGTTTCCTGTCTGTTCGCCTTGAACTGACTGCTGTTTGTTTGATTAAAAGTGTCCCTCAAAATACCGTTGGCTTTGGCGATGAGAAAATGACTCCATGTAGTTTTCTTGTGATCAGTTTTTCAATACAGTAACCTTTGCAACATATTTAGAATTAAATGTAGAATTGAGTAACATAGTGAAGAGAGCACTAACTCAGCAATTACTGTTTCAGTAATTACTTTTTTATGACTTAAAAATAATGGTCAGCTGCATTACTGCCTCATACGGAAAAGATTTTTCGTATGGATTATGAAGTCACAATAAAAATGCTTTTCACGTGAAAAGATGTTCCTACAAGTCGTCATTATGGGATTATATAAATTATGACTACCTAACGTCAGGCATCATGCTACGAACCAGCGACTTTAATTGCATTATTGCAGTAACCTTTGTAAAAAAAATCTATATACAGTACATATCCTTTTACGTATACCTTTATTGAGTTCTTTAATACGACGTGCTTCTAAACGATTATTCATGACCATAACATAGCTTTTAGAAATGAAAATTACTCAAAATAATGATAAGTAGTAATTTTCAAAAATTAATTTTGAATATATGGTATATACCCATAACAGGCTCTGTTTAACGATTACCCCCAATGACAGTGTACCATAATAACACTCACTGCATTATTGTTGTGTAAGACTTTGCGGGAACCGTCACATATTGCATTACTGTCACTGGCTTGAATTTTGCTCCGGCTGCAAAACAACTTTTAGTTATTTAAAGTGTAAAAAAAAAAAAAAAACATTCCGGTAGGCCTTTTTATGGTCCTTTTTGCCAAGTGAGTGTTGAATATCAGGGAATTGTATCGCCATCTAACCATTCATCTGTTTTCAAATAAAATATGCTATAACAGGTTTCCGGTTATAAAACGTCAACATCAACTTTTATTTCTACAATTTTTCATTTTTTTCTGACCCAACGGTGCTTTCGCTGCCTCCCTGTAATAACGGGGATTAATCAAAATGTGAGTTTTTTTGAGCAGAAATACGTAATGGTGAGAATTTGTTCACTAAATATCGTGACTGAATATCAGAGTTATTCTGTATTTTGTGCGTATAGGAGTTTATCATAAAATAGTTTTTCTCCACGTTTTCTAAGTTGTTTTCTTTCCTCATATTTTTATAATAATGTGGCAGTTTTAAGCTGCTGATGATGGACATAAGATACACCGGAATATGTTGCGCGAGATGCGATTAAAAAAAATTAGGTACTGAAATTATGATACTTTTTTGTACAGTATTAAATTACCGAAAAATAAAACTTTAATCAATAAAGAATACTTATCTGTTGGAGAAACGACTTCAGACGCAGACAGCTCAGAGGCACCAGGAGATAACTCTGGATTTTATGAGAGGAAGAATAAATCCTCAAGGGAACACGATGCATCAGCGCAATTAAAACGTTGAATCCCAAAGGTCAGGGAGGTGTTTTTTTTTTCACAGTATCTCATGCTGCGTTCTGTCTTGTCACATATTTTTTAAGAGCTATATAAGTTTAAAAAGTCCTTGCGTAAAGGATTAAATGACATAACACATTAAAATGAGTTGACTAAGAATTGTACATCTGTTTTCTTGTTCAAAAGGAGATGCATGGTATATAGAAATCCCTTGGCAATAGGGATAATTATATTTTAGAAGTAAAACTATTATGTATAAAAAAATCGACACATCCTCACTGTAGCAACTAGTACTTGAGTGTAACATGATTTAATAAACAAGAAATGAAAAGGATATATTAAATTTATGATACCAGTGAAATCCTTTGAAGGATAAATCTAATACACTTAAAGATATGAAAACCTGGAGTAGAAATTATTTTGCCAGACAAGATTTAAAAAAAGAAAGACAATCATGATACATTTTCCTTATTTACAAGTGAACTTTCCAAGTCAACATATTGATAATTTTCATAATCGTATAAGGGTAAGTTCCAGAATCATAAAATATTTCATATTTTGATATGTGCCGGGAATCTTGAAGTCGTTTCTATTTATGTGTACGTCACGTTTCATTTTCCTTGGTTCCCAGTATTGTGTAATGTTATTTTTTTACATTGCGAATTCTGAAAGCGAATTCGACAGTTTAAAATTATTACCTAGTCAATAGAGAAGACTAGGACAAATAATTGAAACTAATGCGTCTTACCTGTGACTGTTAAATGACAACCGTATGTTGATTGATTGGTACCTTTACAGTAATGGTATGCATGACTTGCAGCTGGTTTGTAGTAGATTTAAGTAGAAAACACCTTCCACTATTTTTATTACAGTACGAACAACCTACCAAGTCATTTGGGCATTGTAAATTTTCAGTTCGTAGTGGTCAACTAATGTTATCAGTTGTGATTAACTTTCTTATTACTTTTAAGATAGAAAATTTATGTTACTCATTATATAGATGTTGAAGTAGAATAATAAATACTGAGATTATTGAGAAAACTTGGCAGTTGTTTTAACTGTAAAAAGCATCAAATATCGATAAAGTTCAGTACGTCGTACAAATATTGAGTCACTCTACACATTATTTTCTTTGTCAAGACCTATAATCATATATTTATTTAGATGATATTCAATTTCGAATACTTTACGAACAGTACTATTTAGGAAAATACTTTTGACTATATCATTTAAAAAAGAGGGGCGAGTTGCTGGTTCCCTTATAAATATTTCAGAGCGAGAGCAAAAGCTGCAAGTAGAACGTATATACAAGTGTTACGATGGTATTTGTATATTGACCATTGCCGCCACTCAGGAAATTTCTATCGATCTCTGTAAAAGTGGGTTTCCTTTCAGAGGTTTGGTTTATATTAGTAAATCGAGTAAAGAAAAAGTTTTAGGTGACCTACGTTCGTTACGATTTTTGTAATACTGAGAAGTGAAATAGTTGGAGACTCGTGATATCAGTGCAACGTTTATGCACCGGTTAGTTAATATTTTGAAGGAAGTTTGATAACTGTTTCATTTGGGAAAACATACACATAAACACGCACACATATGTTTTGTATATACATATACATAAGCGAATACCACGGGAAATGATAGTCAGGAATCCAAGCGCTTTCGTCTTTATTCAGACATCGTCAAGGAGCTACTAAAGTACAATTGGAGAGGATAGCCTCAGGTTCAAACAAGATCAGGAATACCAGATGGTTAATTATCAAAAGGGTAAAAATTAAAAGGGATAATCCAGGATTATCGGATATCACACGGTCACAAACTTAAACAGATTCTGACCCTAACCGAAATTACAAAGTATCTTTACAGTCCAAAACATGTAAAAACTGAATATATTAATTTTGTTGCTTATATTTATCTACAACTTTTTTCAGTATGAAAGCATCAAGTTTAAATAAACCAAGACTTAAATTTAGAACATTTCTATTATTTGACTTGATAAAACAATATTCAATGATATTCCTTTTAACTGTGTCATTACATGGGACTAAGGCTCTTGCTTGACTCCAGTTAATAGGATGGTCTAAATCTCTCATATGTACAAATAATGCATTCGATATTTGCCCAGTTCTCACAGAATATTGATGTTGCTTAAGACGCTGTGAAAGAGATTTACCGGTCTGTCCGTAATAGATTTTATCACACTTTTTGCAAGGAATTTCATATATGCAGCCTGGAAGATCTTTAGGAGAATTTTTGATTACTAAACTCTTGACATTAATATTACTGAAAACAACATTTATGTTAAAAAGCTTTAAAATTCTAGGAATATCTAAAAACCTTTCATCATAAGGTAATTTTAGAATGTTATGCTTACTAAATTCAAAGATAGTAAATTTTGTTTCAATGGGGAATTTTTTGTACAAAAGTTTGGCATGGCCATGGGTAATCCCTTATCTCCTGTCCTTAGCAATATTTACATGGAATTTTTTGAGACAAAACTCTTACCAAGAATTTTGCCCCAAAAAGTTATTTGGTTTAGATACGTGGATGATATCTTCTGTATTTGGCCAGTTCACGAAAACCTCCAGGAATTCCTTAATAATCTCAATAATTTAGTCCCTTCTATAAAATTTACTGTAGAGGAAGAAAGAAATTGTAATTTGAATTTTCTTGATGTAACTGTCCATAGAAATGATAGAAATTTCACCTTTTCAGTCTTTCGAAAATCAACTAATATTGCCTCTTTTGTTCATTACTACTCCAGTCACCATCAAAATGTTAAATTCTCTGTTTTTTCTGGGATGTTCCTAAGGGCTTTACGTGTCTGTAGCCCGCAGTTTATTGACGCTGAAATTAAAACTATTTATGATATTGCATTGAAACTTAAATACCCAAGGACTTTTGTAGATGTGGCATGGAAAAGAGCTAGAAAAACATTTTATTCAACTAATGACAAACTTGAATTTAGTAAGCATAACATTCTAAAATTACCTTATGATGAAAGGTTTTAGATATTCCTAGAATTTTAAAGCTTTTTAACATAAATGTTGTTTTCAGTAATATTAATGTCAAGAGTTTAGTAATCAAAAATTCTCCTAAAGATCTTCCAGGCTGCATATATGAAATTCCTTGCAAAAAGTGTGATAAAATCTATTACGGACAGACCGGCAAATCTCTTTCACAGCGTCTTAAGCAACATCAGTATTCTGTGAGAACTGGGCAAATATCGAATGCATTATTTGTACATATGAGAGATTTAGACCATCCTATTAACTGGAGTCAAGCAAGAGCCTTAGTCCCATGTAATGACACAGTTAAAAGGAATATCATTGAATCTTGTTTTATCAAGTCAAATAATAGAAATGTTCTAAATTTAAGTCTTGGTTTATTTAAACTTGATGCTTTCATACTGAAAAAAGTTGTAGATAAATATAAGCAACAAAATTAATATATTCAATTTTTACATGTTTTGGACTGTAAAGATACTTTGTAATTTCGGTTAGGGTCAGAATCTGTTTAAGTTTGTGACCGTGTGATATCCGATAATCCTGGATTATCCCTTTTAATTTTTACCCTTTTGATAATTAACCATCTGGTATTCCTGATCTTGTTTGTACCTGAGGCTATCCTCTCCAATTGTACTTTAGTAGCTCCTTGACGATGTCTGAATAAAGACGAAAGCGCTTGGATTCCTGACTATCATTTCCCGTGGTATTCGCTTATTTATGAAGTCACGTGCATCTACTGTGATTTTTTAAGCATACATATACATATACATATACATACGTATGAATTTAATGATTAACAATAATACAAATTGCTGATTCTAATGACTCACAAATCTATTGATATGATATTACTGAGGACATCATCTGTCATAACTATACCTAGTTGTATAGCTTTAATTCCATGCCCTTTATGTTAGTACTTATCTTATCACCATAACCACAGGAAGATTTGTATGACTTTTGACATCGTTAATATTAACTTGATTTCCAATATTCTCGTAATTACCAGATCCCGAGGCCATTATCCTTACGTAAATCATTAGGTTGGTTTCACTTGCACGCAGCTGTCCAATATCAAAGTTAATTATTGATTTACTTCTGGCGAAAAAAAATTGTTCTTGCTGGGTTACCTTTTTTTTAGCCGATTTTTTTATGGCATGATGATATGCATAAAATTAGTTCGCTGTTGAGTAACGTAACATGTAGTACTTTGATTATTTTATACTTTTCGCTTATTCCTTCAATGTTATCTTCTTTGCAGGTAACGTAATATTAATGATTTTGTTTATAAGAAAAGATGGCTGTTACGTATAACTTAAGCTTTATTTTTATTTTGCCTTTAAATAATGCATCTGGGATCATTCAATGATTGTGTTTATGACGCGAATTGTGTATTAATAGACAGATTCAGTTACATCAATGTTATTCGTTCTTGTTATTTTTTATTCCTTTATTTTACATTGTATGGCGTCTTTTGATTCATAATATCTGATACTGAATTTTTCCTTGATAACATAACTCTTTCCGGAAAAGAAAAAGAAGAAGAAAAAGAAATCCAATGTTACTGTACGCAATCTGAAATGAAATTGAGAAATATTTGTAAAACCTCGACTTCAGTTTGACAAAGTGCGAGATGCCTTCATCGCTCATATAAATCGAAGTTTTTTTAATTGCGTTAATGCACCGAGTTTCTTCGGGGAATATTCCTTATTACGGAGTCCAGGGTTAATGCTCATATTTGACCTTGCCTGTTCACCATGAAATAAACTGCTATTTGCATGATCAGAACTTATATGACATTGCTACTCTGCATAATACTAAAAATTAATCTCTACGGGGTTCGAATCATTTTCTGTAATATACATTTCTCGGGCCATTGTTTATTTTTTTTTATTTTTTATTTATTTTATTTTACTTGCGCTGCGTTATCGTATTGCTCACCATGAGAATTTTAAAAACTGACTCTTCGGTTGTTGAATATCTTCACTAGATTTTCTTTAGCATTCTTTTTTGATGATCTGTATGAAAACAATTTCTTTGAATAATAAAATAATCGTAATATTCTTCATTTGACTTTCATGGAAAATTATGATTATTGTGGATAGTACTGTCCTAATATTATATAGCACTACTGATTCATAAAGTTAATCTCAAAACCTATGCTCTTCACACGCGCGCGCACACCACACACACACACTCAAATACCTTCATTTAACATGTACCCAAGTGATTTTCAGAACTTGGATATCAAATTGATTCCCACAAGACCTGCTAATCTTTTGAATGGTGCCGCTCTAACCCATGATAAAAACTTATGTTTCTTTACATCTCATTTTCCACTGTACTATTTGCATTTACATTTGGCATATAAGATAATGTGGTATCCCTCGGACCTTTTACATCCTGTAAAGTTTGTCAAATAGCTTGAAATTAAGTACATATTTATACATTGATTTAAGTTATTTGCGAGTGCTAAATAGTACTCATGACAAGCAAGTCTTCCTCGAAGATGATTAGATGCAACCATCCTTACATGAAGGAGACAACTTCCTCAACAGAAACTACTCATGCGAAGGAAAATAACGAGTTTTCTGAGAAACAAGTTCACTAAAAGGAATACCTGTTGAAAGGGAATAGTTTAATATTTTACTTTCATAATACTTTATTTTGATAAGCTTAACATTTATTGGTGTCAGAAACAGATTCCGTTATCGATTATGATAAAGAATACTGTGATATGTTGCACATTTAATGATTAAACACTAAACAGTAAGTTCAGGGGGAGTTAATAGCGTTTAAACAGCAGCAGAAATTACCATAAAACACACTGGAGATATGTAAGAGATTTAGTTAAGTTTTCACGTTAATTCACGTATCTTGTGTATGCACTGACATCAAGAGAACAATCGCACGTTATATATTTCAAACGTAGCTGTTTTTCTGTCCAGCGAGAGAGGCACATACATAAATGAATGATTCGAGCATACTAGAATATTACTAACCCATTTTTGGAAACAAAAGAGATATCACGAAACAAAAACATCGTCTAGCATCGGTTTTCAATTCAAATCTGCTAAAACCGTGAGGTTGCTATGAAATGTCACCAATACTTTTTTATTGCTACAATATTTCATCGTTTCCTGGTCTGATGGCACTATAACTGTCTCCCCCTTGGCAGATACAAGTTAATAAAAAAGCAAGACTAATTGAGCTGTACATGACGTTGATCTATGCCTAAGCTAGCTGCGGCCCAAAAATAAAAAGTATTATTTCTTCTGTGATGAGTGGCTCAGGACAATGCATGTTATAAGCAGAAATTTTCGTCACATTTCTTTTAAAATCTTAAACATCTTGCTACATTCCATAATAGAAATATATCATTATAATACAAAGGAAAAAGAATTTCATAAGTAAAGCTTCATAAGAGACAAATGATTCGATAATAAATAGATAGACAATGAAATGGAAACAACATAGGTCAGCGTTCCATTCGATAACATGTGTTTTCTCAAAGTAATGCGGTTCAATTGAAGAAATGTCATACAATTAAACTGGGGTTATAATGCAGATTTATTCCATCGACAATAATGGCAGTTTATTGAATTTCCGAATTTCATTAGTAATTATCGTATTTTTATTTCATGAAAGATTTTTTGTCATTATATAAATACATATATTTTTTTTTTTTTATATACACACCACACACACACACACACACACATATATATATATATATATATATAATATATATATATATTATATATATGTGTGTGTGTGTGTGTGTGTGTGTGTGTGTACGTATGTATGTATGTATGAGTGGCGACAAATATCCCATGAAAATAAAAAATGATTATTACTTATGCAGTATGAACTTTCGACTAAGTTCCTTTATCATTTTTATTTACTTCAATACCTCTTTCGCACCTTCTATCCAGCCATTTATAGGTCTTTAATGGCTGGATAGAAGGTGCGAAAGAGGTACTAGAAAAGAAGGGCCTCAACATCCAGGAAGTGAGAGTGTGTCTCTGATAGAGGTGACTGTCGTAGTGTGTGTGGAGGGAGAGTTCAGCCTACTAGAGAACTTTCTCTGTAGGTGTATGAGGCAACTAGGGATGTGGAAGATCTCTGCACTGGACTTCATCCACGATACAGGAGTTCAGGTTTGAAAAGAATGTGTGGCAGTTATGAAAAACGGTTTAACGTATAAGAAAATTATAGCGTGAATCCAGCATCCAATAATAAGGGTTTATTTTTGAGACAATGTCCCTCATGTTGCACAGGAATCCCGTCATTATGAATAGAATACTGGCTGATGTATTTTACGCACGTGTCCTTGACTCCATTTCGATGTGCTTATCACATCATTCTGTAAGATGAATTTACCTCGGAGTTTCCTGAATTCAATTAAATAAAACTACATTATAGGGTCAATTCGAAACAGTTCCACTGATGACTGACAAAGACAGTCTCAATATATTTTTATTTTTTATTTTTATTTATTTACTTTTTATTTTTTTTTAAACGCGTCCCGTACCGAGCTTCAGTAATTATCTATCAACCAGTGTAAATTCATGTAAAAGTTCCAGCATATTTCCATCTGAGTAAAATCATTTCTGATTTTGAAAAACCGACTAACTTTGTTTTGGTGTTGTTGTAATAGTTAGCGTTTTAAATAGGTAAAAGGAAGAGGAGTTTTACATAAAAATGTTTTATCATTCAGGGACTGTACTACATTATAAATGGGATACTGTTGAAGAGATATTAAATATAATCTCCTTACTGGTTACTAATATCCAGTGCGAATCGATACAAAAGTTTGGTTATGTCGAAACAAAAATTACTTTGATGATGTGCATAATCCAGTACTGACTCACCTTTCCTGAGTATAATTAAACTTTTTTTTTAGCAAACATAAATTTATGCAACAAACTGAAACTCTTGGTCTTCATATAAACTAAAAAAAATTAGGTTTTTAGAGCATGTTAACACAAACTTAAACACCCTGAGTACTACTTAGTACAGTCATTAATGTAAACAAAGGGGAAATCTCACAGAAGATGGGAAATTGCGTCACGTATTGTATTTTGCCACAGTGCATTTACTAACACATACATAAATGCACTCACACGCGCACACAAACACACACACACACACTCACACACACACACACACACACACACACACACACACACATATATATATATATATAATAATATATTATTAATAATAATATTCGTATTATATAAAAACGAATAATATAAATAGATTATTATTATATATTATATAAATATATAGATATATATTAATATATATTATAATGTTCCCCGTATGCCAACAGCACACATGATATATATATATTATATATATATATATATATATATATATATATATATATATATATATATATACATATATATATATATATATATATATATTATATATATATATACTATATATATATATATAAAAACTACCCTGTGGTAGGGGTGTAAGAATACTACCAACGTAGGTCATACATGTTGTAAAAGGCGACTAAAAGAACAGCTGCTGCCTTGTAGTCTTACATTTTTAGTAAAAGGCTAGGTCCACTGCCAGTGACTGTGGAAACTGCTGCCTAGCATTCTTACTTTTTAGTAAAAGGCTAGGCCCACTGTCAGTAGCCGTGGAAACTGCTACCTTGCAGTCTTACTTTTTAGTAAAAGGCTAGGCTTACTGCCAATAACTGTGGAAACTGCTGCCTTGCATTCTTACTTTTTAGTAAAAGGCTAGGCCCACTGCCAGTAACTGTGGAAACTGCTGCCTTGCATTCTTACTTTTTAGTAAAAGGCTAGGCCCACTGCCATTAACTGTACAAACTGCTGCCTTTCAGTCTTACTTTTTAGTAAAAGGCTAGGCCCACTGCCAGTAGCTGTGGAAACTGCTGCCTTGCAGTCTTACTTTTTAGTAAAAGGCTAGGCCCACTGCCAATAACTGTGGAAACTGCTGCCTTGCAGTCTTACTTTTTAGTAAAAGGCTAGGCCCACCGCCAATAACTGTGGAAACTACTGTCTTACAGGTGGACTTTTCAGTCAAAGACGATGCCCACCGCCAATAACTCTGGTTGATGACAGCAAGGGCATGCGGTCGTAAAAAACCCTTTGCCAAATAATGAACCATGCCTGATGTTGTAAGGAAAGGCGCGTCAGGCAACCAACCCCTTAGTGTAGGGATAACGGTGGGAAACAAGAATATATATATATATATATATATATATATATATATATATATATATATATATATATGTGTGTGTGTGTGTGTGTGTGCGTGTGTGTGCGGGCGTGCGTGTGTGTGTATGTATGTATGTGATTACATGTACTGTTGCACAATACAATACACGGAGCAATTTCCTATCTTTTGTGCGATTTCCTCATTATATATGGGACGTGTCCTACGGAGCACCAGAACTGCCCCAGCTACCTCCCAGACCACCAGCAAGAGAATGAGAACTACCGACCAATATAAATGTTTTCCCATGACGTAATGTTTAACTGTTAAAAGTCCACAATTAGTAATAAAAGCCTTGTATCTCAATTTGCAATTTAGTCCTGAGGACGTTGTCGATGAGCGAGGAAACGATCCCTCGACCAAAATCAGTGAAGGAAAGACTCGTGAATAATTTTTTCTTGTTCCCGAGAAGCTTTCCTGAAAGGAGAAAGATTCAGTGTTGATAAAAAGATAGTATCTGCGAGAAATGTCATTAACTTCAATAGAAATTGCATAAGAGAGAAAAAATGCCCAAATAGCATGTATGTATATGTGTGTATGCATGTGCACATGTGTATCTATATTTCACAGTACTGTACTTTCCTCCTCGAAAGGGTGGCTTCAAATGGAATCCAGCAAGTGTATAGGTGACATACGTTAATTACCTTTGAATTGAGAAGTTGAAAATATAATGAAATTCGATTATAATTTAACAGGGCACTCGTCCCTTTAATCAGAATGGTTAATTCTCTATTTACAGCAAATGAGACATCCAGAGAATGATTAATCTAATCCTTTTGTTATTAACTATAATTACAAATTCACATATCTTTAAAATAAGCTCGTTTTATTTTTCGTGAATGAGTTATAATACCTTAGCAAGACATATGGTTTACTGCCAGAGTTAGGCCGCGTATAGCATTTTTACCAAATAGTAACAGATCATCACTATTATACTGTAATTCAGTTGACAATAGTTTGAATGATAATCCTAAAGAGGAGGCCTAGAAAATATCACAAAGTATTTGCAATAAATCCTCTGCAGCACAGTTGAATTATTGCCGGATAAAGATGGTGTTTTCAAGGTTACTTCAGTACATATGCACTTGGGTTTAGCAGAACCTTTCTAGAGTTCATTGTTATTCTAAGGAATCGTCCGCATTCTGATTGTTTTACCTAATTAGTGCAATTTATATTCTGCTGTAGTTTATGTGTGTGTTTACAGATAATTTCGCTTTGCATTGCGCGATGTTTCATAGATAAAGTTCGGACCCAGATTTATTGCACTGTCAACAGTTCTCTCTCTCTCTCTCTCTCTCTCTCTCTCTCTCTCTCTCTCTCTCTCTCTCTCTCTCCACGTTCTGACATTAAAACATCATGATTTGGTATTTGGGGATCTAGCTGCTTTTGAGTTCGCTGAATTTGAACGTAAATATATTTTGTACACAAGTAATCATGCTTTCTTAGTCTATAAAACTACATATTAGTTATCCATGGCTCGGCCTTTCAAGAAAAATTATTACATGCTGTATTTCAACGCATCTACACAAATATCTGTTTAAATTGAAAATTGATAATAAGTTGAAGTATAGAAAGCTATTTTAGTGAACGCGACATAATGCATCAAAGTAATTATTAAATCAATGAAAACCGTAAACTATTCTTAGTCACGCGTACGTAGTGGACCAGTCAATATATACGAATTGTGTTGTACCAGGTGACCCGGGTAATACATAAACCCTATGGATATTAAAAAAAAAAAATCAGCAATACAACTTAAAAAAATTTGTAACAAGGGTTAAACTTAATTTTTTGAACAGTTCATACTTTCTTTCAGGAAAAACGGCAATATTCATGTGATTGTTGTTGTTATACTCAAAGAAATATTTTAGGGTAAAATTATTGCATGAATTCAGTCCCTAGTTGTTGAGACGATGTATAATCTTATATAAATAGCACCTTCATGTACCACAGTACCGCGACAATGGAAGAGAGGTTCCTTTAATTAATATGTCACAAGCTTGCTTAGTCCGGCAACTTATATTTCCTCTAAACAACAGTAATCTTTCAGTCTTCTATAGTAGATTACCTCTTCGAAATTTAGCGGTGTGGACTGTTGTTAAAAATAGGTCTAGGCTTATTTCCGTTATCACCCAGAAGGTATACGAATGTCCCTTATTTCATGACAGTAACGTAGTAGTACTGAATGATCCCTAATCTTGATAGGAGAAAAATTCCATCGCTCCGAACTTTTTCTCATTACAATTTATGGTAATGAAACATTATAAGTGGGAATAGTTCCCCTTGTCTTTCACAAACAAAGTTGACAGTTGTTTCCACCCATGGCTCTGTGCATTTGTGCATGCGAACATGTGGGCATATTAGCAGGATAACTTAGCAATGTGTAAACGGATCTCAAAGAGACGACGACTGGGTGTTGGGAGAAACTCGTCCCAATGGACACCATCTTAGCCACGATAAGGTGCAGACTTCCGGAGATTTAAGTGTTTCGTGCCTGCGCAATTCATCAATTATAGAACAATAATAATAACTTCCACGCAAGCAAATGCAGTTAATTTAAAGTAACTGAACCAAATAACTCCGACTAGCGCTTTTTGGCATTTCATAATTCATTTAAATAAGTATTAAGTTGCAAATAAGGAAACGTACCTAGCGTCCGAAACATTCATATGTAATTATATATATATATATATATATATATATATATATATATATATATGTATATATATATATATATATATATATATATATATATATATATATATATATATATATATATATATATACATGTGTGTGTGTATTTTTAACTAGCTGAATGTTCGGATTTTCATCTAAAACTCTTTCTTCAGGAACACTTTGTTTTTATACAATTTGTTCCCGATTGGTGATGCTTGTAGTAAGCAATCTGTACGAGCTAGCACGAATATATACGTGCATTTTCAATTGCTGAATAACTGAAACAGTAGCGTTAGTTCAGTTCCCGAAAATACACACAAACATTAATATATGTGCCACGTAGAAATTGTATTGCAGCATTTTCTTTAATTAATTTCAGTATACAGTATATACATAGGGCAAAAAAACAGTTGTAAAAGCAGTAATAGGCAAGAATATTGAAGATAGCCATCATAATTCACGCGTATGGACTAATGGTACTCTTGACCTTTGTATAATATTTAAACATATCCATGGAGACCTAATAGGCAGCATATAAAGGTTCTTATCCAGTGGCCGAAATCAGGAAAATATTTTTCATGTTGATGGGATGGTTTAGGTTTACATCACCCTTAGGCAGCGTGTTTCTACGAATCCCACTACCGGAATTAGGGTTTCTTCATATGTTCCCCAACTCTATTTGAGACCTGTAGAGGTAATTGCATCCATGAAGTGTGGAGAAATATAGAAGCTGAGATGGTAATGCGGAGATGGTATTTTAAGTGTATAGTTTTTATATATATATATTATATATATATATATATATATATATATATATGGGGGTGTGTGTGTGTGTGTGTGTGTGTGTGTGTGGTATATATGTATACATATATCTTATACTTATACATAGCATGTACATGCATATATATGTGTGTGTGTGTGTATAAATATATATATATATATATATATATATATATATATATATATATATATATATATATTATATATATATATCATAAATTACGTATCCAAACAGCACACCATAATATGCAGCCAATGTTCTGATTATGAAGTATGGGTTGATTGTTTTAGAAAATATACTTGGTACTCTCTGGCTTTTGTTACTACCAGTGCCCTCATATATAGCCTGGTGTTCCCCAAAAAACAGCATATTGCAACTTCGATAACGCCGCTCTTTTTCAGTCAGTTTCTCTGTCTAACTGTCTGTCTCTCAAATTAAAAGTGCGGTAGAAAATATTAGAGGTCAAAATTGTATTATCAACATTTTTCACGTCAAACATTGCATATTCCCTAATTTATTTGTATATTTAAAGTCACTAAGACGTTAGCATTATGAATTAGATTACTTTAATCATATACTGCAAGTGAAGTTCATAATTCTTTGCAATGAAAAATCCAGTATTTCACAGAATAAAGGCAAATGAGTTTTATTTTTTATTTTTTTTTATTTTACTGTTTCCCGTTGGATAGAACACGTAACTCGCTCTTTGCAGCATAGTGATGTGAAAGATGCCCATTGGCAGCAATTAGTTCCTCTCTCTCTCTCTCTCTCTCTCTCTCTCTCTCTCTCTCTCTCTCTCTCTCTCTCTCTCTCCCTTACAAATATGTACACAAGGAAGTAATAACCAACGTACTGCTATTATCCATACATTTTGGCCTTTTGTTCCTCTTTTGATTGATTTCTGTTGCCTGCAATTTCATCGCCCCCTCCTGGCCCCCTTACCATGGGCCACCATCCAATGTCCCAATTTTCAATCTATTGAAGTTTAGCAGAAAAGATCAGAATTTCACTTTTTAAAAGGTTTATTGGTGAAGCCCATGAATATGGTCCAATTTTATAGAGTTTCATTATGATCATTATGGTATTTTTGCTAGCGCGTTCAAGTACTTTTCAGTGTAGAATTATTATTATTATTATTATTATTATTATTATTATTATTATTATTATTATTATTATTATTATTATTATTTAGTAAAAAATTTCAT
Source organism: Macrobrachium nipponense (assembly GCF_015104395.2). Taxonomy (NCBI): domain Eukaryota; kingdom Metazoa; phylum Arthropoda; class Malacostraca; order Decapoda; family Palaemonidae; genus Macrobrachium; species Macrobrachium nipponense. The sequence goes on from NC_087201.1 coordinate 126,844,693, forward strand.
TAGCTTGTTATGAAATTTCCACGTAATAGATAGTCCTTAACTGGAGAGGAGAAATAATATTAGTCACAATAGGTAGAGTAGTACATGTATACACATACGGACCAATAGATAGAGAATTTCCGACAATTCAAGGCAATGTAAGGAAATATATCCTATCACCAGGTGATTGATTGATTCTGATAGAAATTTCTTTGGAAAACTAAAATTTTACAATATATTTAAGAAAGAAGACGGTAAAGAGTAACACTAATATTGCCACTGGATTTACTTCACTTTAGTAAAGCAATAATACAATTGGATTAGATAAGCCCCCCCAAAAAAATTTTTTTTACTTAGAGACTGAAGGTTTCCTTTGTCGTGCCCTGGCAATCTTTGAGAAATCGGAAGCACTGTTGACCTGTTTATTTTTCCCCATAAATGGTCTCCCCGCCCCCATCGTAAAGCATAAATGTTATATTTTTTATTGGAGAATTTTAACATATTTATGCCGACAATGGTCCTTAAAGTCTTTAATATAATAAATTATCTTTATTAAATCCAATATAATATCTAAGTTTGCACCACGGGGAAATTTATGGATAGTGTAGGAAGTAAATTTGTTTATGTAGTTCTACGTAAGCACTGCGCCGGGAATAAAAGTTGTACCGCATGGTAATAATTTTTAAAATATGATTTTTAAAACAGCATAAAACTGCGTGAGATACTATTTGTGCTCCCTATGCAATAACAACATGTCCTACCGACGCAAACAATAAAGTTTAGGACTGTAGAATCGGCTTAAAGAATGGAAGTTCAAGCCTTTAGAGACGTCCTGACTGATATTGACATTGTCACACTGAAATAAGTATGGAAGGAATGATGTGGCGCCATTAGTTATGGAAAATGCCAGTCGGTGCCCAGAGTTCCATACAAGTACAGAACAAAATCTTTTCACTTTTCATCTTCCCTCTAACCGTAAATGGGCAAAATACACTTTTTTTTTCATATATTTGACAAGTGAAGACTAGTGGTAATAGGCTTTCTTTTGAAATTGTTAATTAGTTAAATACAGTTCCTGCTATATTTAACACTCTTTTACACTCATCTTACAAAAAATGCATGAAAATTCATTATTCGGATTATTGTTTGATTTGAAAAATTCGTCTGTACTGTAACAAAGAAATACGAAAGTAAACATTTCCATTCATTCATTAATGATAAACAACTGTTTTTATAATATTTAGTAATACACGTTAGATTCTATTAACTAAACAATGGTTTTGGGTTTTGGTAATTTAATGGCATAACTAATTTTCTCAATTAATACTTAAAGAAGATATTTACAATGCAGTTCGGTAAAAATTTTATGATTTACAATGTTAACAGATTTAAATATAATGAATTAATATTTGTTTTTCTTTTTAATGATTCATAGTCATTACTTACGTTGACTCGATTTGTTCGAGGTGTGCATCTATACATTAAATCCACCCGCCCATTCTAAGAAGAAAAATAAAATCTCCGTGGAAAATGTGACCACGTACCAAAATATCACAAAATGATACGAAATAAAGACATAGGATATCGATGAAAATGATAAGAACACGAACTCTCAGTATTAATCCGAGGAGGAAGAGGAGGAGGAGGGGGAGGAGGAGGAGGAAGAGTATTGTGACGGAAAATCTTTAATCAAGCAAATAGCGGTTACCTTGCCGAGAACAGAGAGCAGTCGCGAATTACTCGGGGTTTCATGAAAGGAGGAGAAAACCTCAGAGGAGAAACCCGATGCATTAACGCAATTAAAATGCTGTTTTCCAAAGCTCGTAGCCGTATCTTCGTTACTTTTTTTCGCTCGCACATCATTTCTTAATATGATCCCCTCACGTGGGACTCCGGAATATGACAACGCTAATTCTGGTAAAATTTTAACGATTTTATACTCCGAGATATTGGTTTAGTTTTGCTTTACCTCAGCTGCCTGAGTTACAGAGAGTTCCTGTTGACCCGGGTTTGTGTATTTGTTTTGTTCGTTTGTTAGTTAACGAGATGTCTCCCTGTCTGTTGGTTTATCTCTGAAGAAACCATAGATGGAATATATTTTTGGCCATGGAATTGTTGATCCGTTTATCTCCAATAACTAAACATCAGGATGCAGAACAAGAGGACCTAAGCCCTATCGTCTAGAACTATTTGTTATTGTTGTAATATTACAAATAGTCCTCTTCTCAAATCAAGCCTAACTGACGCTACTCGTACTCTGAACCCGTAAGATTTCATACAGATCTCTGTGAGAGCGCCTCAGTGGCGTGATCGGTATGGTCTTGGCCTGCCACCTTGGTGGCACCGAGTTCGATTCTCGGGCATACCATTGAGGTGTCAGAGATGTGTATTTCTGGTGATAGAAGTTCACTCTCGACGTGGTTCGGAAGTCACGTAAAGCCGTTGGTCCCATTGCTGAATAACCTCTGGTTCCATGCAACGTAAAAACACCATACAAAAAACAAACAAGATCTCTGTGAATTGGCCAATGTGATAGACTGAATTATATGCTCATAGGGACTGTTATTAAGGTATGCTCTCTGGCTGCTTTCTGATTTTCACATCAGCTGGGCATGGGACGGTTAATGTTGATACTTTATGGTAAATCATCTCAATAACCTTTCCTTCAGTTACGATTTGCTTGCCTGACTGTAGGATCTGTGTCGTCGTCTCCTTTTAATATTTATTTACAGCCAAATTTGGTTGTCATTTGAATAATATTTGCCCAAACCAGGATAAGAATGTGCTCCCTCTATAGTGGTCTGCCATAGCCTAGGGGATTACATATTTAATTTTGTTCGGTTTGGTTGTGTATATGTATACACACACACACACACACACACACACACACACACACACACATATATATATATATATATATATATATATATATATATATATATATAAAGAGAGAGAGAGAGAGAGAGAGAGAGAGAGAGAGATTAATTTTTAAACATTAACAATATCATAACAAAATAAGTATTGTATAGTTGTATAACTTATAAAAAAATAGATACAAGTAAAATTTTTTTGCTACATTAAAGTCTTATTAGGCAGCGATGTCACGCGTAAACTCAAACAAAAGCTGGTGTACTTTAGCTTTTTAGAAACTTCTTGAAGAAGGAAAATCCTGCGGTGAATTATACGCATGTTTGTTAGCTTAGGGGTTCTTTGATGTTAGCACTAATATAAATTTCCATTTAAAATACGCAATGCAAAATATATATTTTTAAAAAATCCTTTGATTCTTTTCAACACTGATTTTATTTATTTCTCTTTGCTGTGAACGTTAACGTTGATGTAGTACTAAATCATATTTATTTGTCGATTATGATTTATTCAGTTTCCAGTTCACTTTATTTATTCCGAATTCTTTTTAGGTAGGTTCCACCCTCCTCTTCCCCCCCCCCCCCCCCCCCCCCCCACCCAAGTATGTGACCAGATTGTTGTTTGTTGCGACAGCGTTACCATTTTAGTATCGTCCCGAGAGAGAGAGAGAGAGAGAGAGAGAGAGTCATTCCAAAACGTCTCTCTGGGGTTGCATAAAGTATCACCTCCGTCGGTTTGCGACCATAATATGTAAACGAAACATTCCGGTAAGGAGGAAATGACACCGATGTCGATGCAAATAAGGCCGAAGATTCATCCGTATTTCTTTGGGGAAAGGGAAGAGCTAAATACCGATCTCGCTTCCCAATTTCCCTCCCTTTGTAACAGTTTATGCAGTCGTAAATTCAGTTTCAGGAGTGGTATACGGCTGCGTCCTCAAAATTAGCGCATAATTCACGTGCGAGTTGTGAAACACTCCTTCAGAAGCTAATGCAAGAACAACTGAAGGCTCTCACCGCATCTTGGATATCAAGGATGTTGCCAACAGTCTCAATGGGGCTCAATTATTTACAGTGCAGCAGCAATGACAGTGTGATTTTAAGTTACAAAACACCAGTAAAATGTATTATTGAGAAAAGGATACATGAATTCGTATTATCTCCTTACGGGAAGCCCTAGTTTCAAAACACTCAGGTATTTTTCTTACATTGGCATCTGGTAAAAGAATAGTTTTGAATGCCTGTTCCATGGAATTAGCTTGGTTATTGATTGTCTTTTATTATATAATAATAATGGAATGTGAACCATTTCATCTTATCGGCAGATTATAAAAAAAATGATGAATTTTCGCAGATTAACTTTAAAATAATTACCATTTCCAGTTTATCAAGAGTGCCTGTTCCAGATTTGCTCAAAAGTGTAACTGAGGTCCACGCAAAATTCCACGTAAAAACTATAATTCGCCCCTGTAGATTAGAGGATACATAGACGTGATGCGGCAGTTTTAAGAACTTTATTTTTTACTCAGCGTTTATTTTCTGGAGTTTTTATTGTCGTTTTTATGCATACTTAAGTACTGCGACGTTGGAGATTAGATGGATTTTTCAACTGCTGCTGTGCATAGTCATAAATCATTTAATTCACAAGGGCGTATTTCGGGTGTTTGTGTTCCGCTCGTTTCTATTTGGCCAGTATATCATATGAAATTTATGACGTGTAGTTTAACTTTATACTATTTCAGATTTCTGCAGGAGTACTGTTGCAATTATAGAGATAGTAAGATTGGCTTGGAAAAAAAAGTTAATAAATGGGGAAAGAGCGTGGCATGTTAAGGAACACAGAGTGAAGTTGATTTTTCGATGTAGAATGATATAGGATAAAAACTGAGATAAATTAAACTTTATTAACGTATATGGAAACGAGCGAGCAAATGGAACGGATGACAATAGGTAAGATTTCGAAGACAAATGGTGCGAAGAGAATAGTTCTTTCTTGGCTGATAGATACTGTAGGGATTTGTTTACAGAAAAAATACCGACCTGACTTAGCCCTATTGTTAAGTTTGCAAAAAAGGTCCATCCTGTTGATATGAAGTTATTGCGAATCGAAGGATCTTAGGCAAAATAAACAGCTGCTTTGTATCACAAAACGAAACAGATGAAACCCACCAAACAAAGGGGACAGTCGTGGAGAAAAGAATCAAACTACAGGTTTCGTGGGGTTCATGTCTTGATTCCGTCACTTAATTACAGGTTAATGTGTTTACCTACAGTTCGCATCTACTATCAAAGTTTTAAAGACGCTAACTTCTCTGATCAACTGAACACGCTATCTTGCCGCTGTCTTTTGTTACTCTGAACTTGCTGTTCATATGTTTATATTTCTATCGGGAACTCTCCGCGCTTGAAAAGGATAAACTACTGAGGTCACTGGAATTTGTACAGGTGTAAAACTAATTGTTTATAATAGAAATCTGTATATAAGTGACTTAAAGGCAACAAACATTCTGTTGTTACTGTGCAAATCGGAGAATGAATGAAAAGTTACATTAAACCTATACAATATTCACATGACATAATTTTTAAATCTTAAATGAATAGTAGTTTCAGTTCCATAGCTTTACCTCTTAGATAATAACTTCAGCGACAAAACCAACACCAGCAATGACAATAGTAATAACATAAAAATAATGATAATAATGCTATTACTCTACCCTTAGTTAGAGAAAATGTAATACGATTATACGGAAATCATATCTGACATAAATTAACGCTAAAAGCTGTATGTGACATAAATGAACCTAGAAAAGGCTTATGGCGAAGTTGATATAGAGGTGTGATTTAATGATGCATGGTATAAAGTATATACTCATGAGGGTAATAAACACTTTTATGATTATAATTTAGAGCGAGGAGAGAGACAGCTTTGGTGAAAAACTGAACCTGAGAAATGGATGTGTTAAGGTCAGGGTTGTTTAATATCTTTATGGAACGATTGGTGCGAGAAGTCAGGGATTTAGACGTAGTTGTAGATTATAAAAAAGAACCGGAATTAGAATAACATTTGGGGCGCTAGGAAGATGAAAATAGAGAGTAAATGGGAATTAGAGGAAAGTTAAGAGAGTAAATGAAAACCCACAAGATCGGGCAATGAATGTGGGATTCAGATAAGTTTTTGGAAGTTGATATTCAGGATGGTGGCAGGATGAGAGGGGAGGTCATTCTGAATAGATAAAACACAGAAGGTACAAAGAAGTGTGCAAAAGACAGAGGGAAAAATCCTTATGTCAATGAATGCCAAAAACTAGTATGTGTAGAGGAATTGTCGACCCAGCTCTTCTTTATGGAAGTGATGTGGAAGGTATATACAAAAGCTAGGAAAAAGCTGAGGCCGTAGAGATGGAATAAAAGGAAATGCGAAGGTGAAAAACGTGAAAACATAATAGGTGGTAAAATTGTTCGAAAAATGTAAGAATTGAATAGGATGTTTTGAAGTGCTTTGGTTATGCTGAAGGTATGGTAAACGACCGTTTGGTGGAAAGATTATCCGTTTTATAGGTGTTGGGAGAAAGGAGTAGAGTAGAGGGACACCTGGGAAGGGCTGAATAGACGAAGTGAAAGAGTCTGCAAGAGAGAGATGAGTGGTGCAGTGTTTATGGAACCCATCGACGTGCTGCAGTTGCTTGATTAGTTTCTGTGTTTGTTCTTGAGAGGACCATTTTTCTGGAAGTTTTCTGCTCAGGGGACTCATCATGGTTCATCAGTTGAAGTGTGGATGTGGAAACACCCTAACGTAAAAAATTATTAGTAATATATACCATTATGTAAAATGTTCGACTGCTCTCCCAATATCTGTCATAAGTATTTGTTATTGTTGTTGATGTTATTATTTTGATTATTTCAATCCATGATCATTTCAAAGAAAGCGGAATCGACAGATTGAAAGTTGGTGGCTCGCATAGATGCCTCCATACAGCGACGACGGCAAAATGCTAAAACTTCGATAAAACTTTAATAAGAAAAATGTATAGGAAGCAAGATGGCTTCGCCGTCAGATTTTCAATTTCCTTTTCGGCAACTTTTAACAATCTTTTGCCATTCCGGGGAAGCTGACTTTTATCAAATGTTTTCCAATACAGTTACAATATCGAATGGCTCCACATTATGTTTTTGTGTCAATACATCTTGCTGTGGGCATATGCATGCACGTATGGCTTAAGCTTTAAGCATGTCAAAATGCGTACATAAACATAAACTTACACACACACATACATATATTGTATATATATATTACGTATACACACACACACACACACACACACACACACATATATATATATATATATATATATATATATATATATATATATATATGTGTGTGTGTGTGTGTGTGTGTGTGTGTGTGTGTGTGTGTGTGTCATAAATGGAAACATTAATTTTAGATAGTAGTTTTAGGAATCTTCGATAAAATACGTTCACTTCATATATGTTTTATCTTTCAGTTGTTTGAATATCAAAAATTCTTAAGATTAAAAACGATAGCAATTATAGTTGCAAATAAGCAGAATTGTTCGTATTCTCTTTATTCTTATCATTTTTATTGCTGTTAATAACAGAACCGTTTTTTTGATTCTGCAAGTTGCCAGTATTGTGATTATACATAAAATCAATGTATTCAGTCCACATGCTTTGGCTTTTAAAATGTTTATGATAAACATACAAATACAGAAGAATTTTATATGAAATTCAGCCTCTAATTATACATTTTGACTCTACTTGAGCAACATCATTTTTATAAATCAACTTTCTGCAGTTCATCCGAATAAAGATGAATATTCCTAAGTTAAATCTGCATCAGCTGCTGATCCGTTGTGTTTCCAGAGCGAATAAAATTTGAGCTGTGTCCCTCAGCAGAGGAGCAGAAGCTTGTTGATTAAATTATTTAAATTATTGGCTACACTCATTTGGTATCACGATGCTCATAAGAACACTGAAGTGAATCGATAAAGTTCGTTCGATGGTCTTTAGTCTATATTTAATATGTTGACATTCGTTCTTGTTCATTTTTTATTAAATTACCGAGAATACGACCATCTCTCTTTTAATGTACTGGAAATGTTACTTGACTATAATACAAAAATAGTGTTTTAATTTCCACCTACTCGGTTCGCCGGAGATTTCTCTTTTCAGGCGACCAAGGTTAGTAACTTGGTTCGTCTTTATCCGTTTACTCCTCTGCGTTATTAATAACTAGAAAGCTGTGTGGAGATTTTGATTTTTGCTTTTTTGTCTTTTGACAATGAGATTATAAATGCAGAATCAAAATTTATAATTTCAGTTTTTTTATATGGAATCACGTTTTTTACTCTAGCTTATCAATGCGTTGCCTCACGTTGACGAAATCTGGAGTACTAATAATCCTGAACTTAGGAAATTTTGTTGATTGAAGTAATGGTATTTCTGTGGTGGGTGGTCTTAGCCATTGTCACCATTTCAAATACAGAACTCTTTCTCTGTCGTAAGTTTAATATATCAGAGTTCAAGTAAATTTCAAGAGGTGTTTTTGTCAAGATATTCTTTTATATTCGTAGATGCTTCGTTTAGAATCCGTTTATGATTTTCGTTTGTTATTTGAATTTGGAAATAGAACGTATATGACTTTAAAGATTTTCTTTCTGGAATCACCGTTTAAACTCAAAGTTCTAATAAAGAAGTGTGAATGTAATGCAAACGTTCAGTCAAATACGAGCGGCAGTGCATAGAACAAATCCCTTTCGCGAAATAAAGGCCTTAGAATTGAGTGCGCAATAAATGAGAAAATAATTCTCTGGGCCAGAAGCTAATCTCTCAAAGCTTCAGTGAAAGTTTAAATGTATTTAGGAAAGACTTTATCGTTTGATACCGTCGACAATAGCTTCAGACTTTCAGATTCGGATCAGTTCGAAATGACCTGACGTTACAAGGACGGAGTGGCGGTCGGGGATCCATAAGCCTGTTTAATTGTGGCCGTTTTCATTCTATCGCTCGAAGATATTTGAAAGCCTGATTGATGGTAGATCTCTTTATCAAGCCTCAGGGCTTTAATGGGTATTCTTTAATCTCTCTCTCTCTCTCTCTCTCCTTCTTCTCCTCTCTCCCTCTCTCTCTTATCTCTCATCTCTCTCTCTCTCTCTCGTCTCTCTCTCTCTCTCTCTCTCTCTCTATATATATATATATATATATATATATATATATAATATATATATATATACATGTATATTATAAATAAAGGTATAAGCCACGAAGGAAAGTGAAACACTGGAGTAGCTACAAGATCTATCGATTCAACGCCCTTTACTTAGCAGACTGACTGGTCAGTCTGCTAAGTAAAGGACGTTGAGGTGAAAGATCTTGCAGCAACTCCAGTGTTTTACTTTTCTTCATGGCTTATACCTTTATTTATGCATTTATCACGTTCCAAACTTTCGTGATTCAGTTATACGCATGTATATATATAATATATATATATATATATATATATATATATATATATATATAATATATATATATATATATATATATATAATATATATATATATACATATATATATGTATGTGTTTATGTATGTATGAATATATTAATAATAGTTCTGTTTGTATTCAAGAAATACATGATTCGAAATGGATGCGTTTATTTTTCTGACCGGCAACTAAGAATGCAAGTTCTTTAATTAATCAGTGTCTGTAAGACACCAAACATATTGATCGATGCAAGTGTCCAAGATGACTGGGAATCAAGGAATTACTTCTGATTTTGAAGCATCCATATGATTTAGGCTTTTATATTTTAGAAAGCTATTTGCAAATAAGTCCTCGGAGTATTTTCAAAGTCTGAAGGTGAATTAGTGAAATAAACTGTAAACCAGGTAGCATTTGAAGTATTCGCAAAGGCATTCCATTTCCGTTATGTAAGAAAGGGGCGATTTCTTACGGTCGCGGGATACCCTGCTGGATTGTAATCCGATGGTTAATTTGCATGGAGAGTGATGTGAGCTATGAACTATTATCGAAATTGGTAATGTTAAACATGTTGCCAATGTCTAATTATGAAGCGCATGAGATTACCAATATTGGAGGGGTATACGGACACCATAAAAATCCTGTTTGTGTATGATTGTTCATAATTCGGGAAGATCTATTGCAGTAAAAGATAATCTTTAACATTTTAATGAATGGCGAGATTAAATATATAATAAAGAAAAGAGTAGTAGCGCCCATCAGCGAATTAAATAACTTTTTCCTGATTGGTATTTAGCAGTTACTGATACATGATGAAATCGGGGCGATGTCCGAGTGTGAAATTCACGTATGTTAACTTTCAAATATCTGCATTGTATGAAGGTTCCGTATTTTATTGGCTTACCATCATTTCTTGGCTTTGCATACATGCATTTCATTTTTACATGTTTCACTTTTTGACTATCAGTAGTGAAAAAAAAATGTGTTTAATATCCAACGCATCATTAGTATATAAATTGATAAGTAACCAAATACTATGGAAAGCAAACCATAGAATCCAGAACCAGCGTCTAATCCTAAGTCATTAAATCTCAAACCACTTTATCCTATTGTTGAAGTTATATGCGTGCCATTTGTGATGGGTTCCCCGGATTGAAGGGGATTAGAGTCAATTATTGGCCAAATCTGGCGATATATGTCAATTTCTACCCTTCAGAAGGCATGAGAAACAACGGAAGCAGAGCCGTAATTAACAAATAATTATTTCCTTTTGTGAACTCCTTGACTCTTAAATTGAATGTTTCGGTTGACATCAAAGGCATAAAGAAAAAGGGGATATTTTAAAGAGAAGTAAATGTTGCATGAATGGTAGTGTCTTCAATTAAAATGTTATGTCCTTGAGGTAATATGTGTCTTCAATTAAAATGTTATGTCCGGAGTGTTTTCTAAGGAAGCCCGGTATCTGAAAGACACCGTCAAAATGTTTTTAGTATTAAATGACGTTAAGATTGATCTTGTTCATTCTTTTACTGTGTCATTCGTTAGAGCAAGGATGATCTATCGTGAGGAATATTTTATTAATAAAATTATTAACTATACAATATATTTTGGCGTCTTTAGGGTTAGCGTTAAATTTTCTTCTACATTTTAAAGTACATTCCAGATTGTTTATGAATAATTGCTCTTTTTCCAGTGACTTAATGCAAATGTGCTCAAATGATGTACAGAGCCGCATACCTTGGATGAATTATGAGTTACTTTAATAGTATTCTCAAATATTTTGGCTGAATATAACATTAATATAAACAAAAATCATCTACGTATTTGAGCTACTGATGTTCTGATTTAATAAGAATACAATTTTACTTACTGTTTGCAGCTTCAGGAAGACTAGGCGCTAATGAAAATACCGGGTATTGAAAAGTAATCTAGTTTTTCCTTTGGTCAAAAGGTGTAAAATAATACTTTTAAACTCGTGCCAAACTATTCTCCTTTACCTTATTAGTAACATGCAGCTTGTAAAAAAAAATATAAAAGAGAGAGAGGAGAGAGGAGAGAGGAGGAAGAAGATAGAGAGAGGAGAGAGATAGAGAGAGAGAGAGAGAGAGAAGAGAGAGGGGGGGGGATAATTGGTAGAAAATATTTAATTAACCCATACGTTCGCGAACTGGCATGATGAATTGCCAGTGAAGGATACTATCGTCATTTGAAAATTACAAATGCTCTATTGCATTAGAGATATTGGCGGCAGGGCGAGCATTTTCCCATTAAGCTGATTGCGTTGTTATGATCTAGATTTTATTTCCAAATAATCACGGATATAGGCTGTAAATATGCCATCTGATATTGCATTTTATAATTCAGTGTATTAGTGTAGATTTTGACGTATATAGTATTTATCCTGTGTGCGTCTGTATGGGTTCGTCTGTTTTCCGATTTCACACTCAAACTCATACATAAAAACGTGTCATCGCACTTATTATACACACACACACACACACACACATATATATTATATATATATATATATATATATATATATAATATATATATATATATTATATATCATATATATATATATATATATATATTATATATATTATATACATATATATATGTATATATATATATAATATATATAAATATATATATTAAAATATAGTAATTTGCTGCGCATCATAATAAAAAACGAGTTTTTAGTGTTATCATACCATGACTTGTTATGAAATATATTATTAGGAAGGGATGTTCATAGCTATGATCTGAGAGGATTATCTATTGAGATAGGTTAATTCGCTAGGTAATTCTGGTGAGCTTTGCAGGAAAATGTTTAAATTCTAAAAAATAAAATAATAATTTGGCTGGCGTCCTGAATCTTTTGTTTTGAAATTCATTGGTATTAAATTGTTTAAAAATTAAATAAAACCGAAGAAAAGAGGCAAAGTCTCCCCTCTGGCTGTTCAGCAATGTACAAGATATGAAGAAATAAAATTCAGATTATTATTATACGAACAATACAGCTTTGTGTTAATGTGTCGCTAATCACTGGGAGCCTTTTATCGTGTATTGTGGTGATTTAACTAGAGTGCATTGTCATTGTTTGTAAATTCGTATTACCATTATGATATAATTCATGTTGACAAATAAAAAATGAAACGATTGAGGTAATTATATTTAAGATTCATGTTTATTACTTACTGGAAGTGATACTAGATAGGATACCGAGTATATTAGCAGCCACTCTTTGTCTTTTGAGTTGCCCAATTCTGTTGATACTTAAAACTTTGACCATCGAATCAGTCTGTTAAGAATTTCTTGTTCTCTTCCGGCGATAAAGGAGCTTTCAGACCTCCATGTCTAACTTACTCTTAATATTTCATTTTGGAGATACATTATTCTTACAAGGCGCTTGGGCTACATTTAGGATTTTGTCGGAGAATAATTTTGTACGATGTACTTTTTATTATATAGAAAAGAATGAATGGCAGTTAATCTAAATATTCTAAGAGTGAATTAATGATAATATTTTTGAAAGTGCTCCTTGAAGAGGTTAAAGAGTGCATGAGTTTCACGTTTGTTATGGAATAATGGGAGTTATTAAGTGGTGATTTCGGTAGAAGCGAAGATTATGTAAAAGTGGGTCTTTTAATATCTTTATTGATCGAGTGATAAGTCAGGGAAAAGGTATATATGTAGTACGGGTTATATAATGGTAATAAATGTCGTGACTGGAATATGGGTTGGCCAATGTTCATAGATAATCCAGAGGTATTCGGGGATACAATGAAAACGTCTGAATGGACTTGTATGAACTGTAAGTTTAAATCTAATATTATCAGGCTACAGGGATTAAATTAACATATGTACGGATCGTGGATTTATCCAAATAGGCACTTAAAAGTAAATGTAAGCCTTGAATATCGGACGAGAGAAGAAAATATTTGGAAGCAGTTGGAATGAATGAATAACGTAAAACGATTTGAACAGAGAAAATGATGAATCAGACTGTTAGAAGGTGGCTTCATCAAGGTGCCGGAACTAAGCACACTTAATAACCGAGAGGTTCAGTAGTCTATTGAAGATACGTCTTATGTTGGTGGCACCCAATCTGTGTGGAAAAGGGGGATCGAAAACCTGCCTCATGTTTTTATATATAAAGCAGATGATGAGCCTAAAGTTTTCTGGGTAGGTATCCTCACCCCCGATCCAACTCTTGATAGTGAACGCGACATATTCTTGCCTGTTGTACAAAGGAGCACCCACTTTTATGTATATATAAAAACGACAGAAGGGTATATAGATAAATGTGAGAAAGTGTACGAATGTCAACCTTACATAATTTCTTATATTACACTCCTGCTAAATATTAATAATCGGCGTAAAAAAAAGGTTCATATTCGTCATTGGCTTCCAAAATATCCTCATTTATATCCAAGGGCACAAACAAAAAGGTAATCAGAGTTGGGTAGAACGCCATTATGAACCTTTCATTGCCATTTAATCAGCAGCTTTTTTGTTACAAAATAAAGAAAATCAATCTCTTGAAAATCACAAAAGCATAACTATAGCAAAAGATAATAGCCTCTCTCTCTCTCTCTCTCTCTCTCTCTCTCTCTCTCTCTCTCTCTCTCTCTCTCTCTCTCTCTCTCTCTGAAGGTTAGCTATATAAACGAATAATCCAATAAATAAACACTTTGATACTAATACAAAGACGAATTACGCACGTGGAATGATAATAAAGGTAAGAAACTTGGGCGATCAATTCACTGAAATGCAATCTCGATCTAAATGCTTCGTCAAACCCAAAAGGGTCCCTGATTATATACCTCAAAGGGGACTAGAATCACATCCCGAGTGGCTCGCTGATGAATATTGATAAGGAGATATGCAAATTTAGTTAAATCTTGTATAGTATCCCATGTACGCACATGAATTCGCATTCTGATAGCATACATGGTTCTGTTTGCGTACATCAGCATACGCGCACGGCATATATATGTATGAATGTATATATATATATATATATATATATATATATATATATATATATATATATATATAGTATTATATATATACTGTATATATATATATATATATATATATATATATATATATATATATATATATATATATATATATATATATATATATATATATATATATATATATATATATATGTAAGTCTGCTCATTTGTGCCGAGTGTTGATTAATGACTGTGGTGGTTTTTCTAAATCCGTTAATGGGTATCCTGCATTTTATACACGTATGATAAGAAATATCAGAGTAGATGGCTAACGAAAAATCTGGATCTATTTATGAACGACTACATTTAGTACCAACTTCTAAATGAACAATATATTATCAAAGCTTCGGTTTTTATGAAAAAATTCAGAGAGAGAGAGAGAGAGAGACCTTACTTTACAGACCTTACATCTTGTTCGGGTTGCCCCAGGTCCCTCAGTGTGAGGCACCTCTAATGTCTACCAGAGAGTTGCTAGTACATCTTCCGGTATATTTTGCATCTTCCAATCTTGGATGGTCTGGGATGCAGTTTAGATATTTGTCGAGCTTATTCTTAAACACATCTACGCTGACTCCTGTTATATTCCTCAGATGAGCTGGCAACGCATTAAACAGACGATGCATTATGGATTAATGTCCTGTGTGCTTTCCTTATTTTTTCCTGGTATAGTTTTGGGCACTATTAATCTACCTCTGCTTGCTCTTTCTGTGATGTTTTTTAGCTCCATGATGTTTTCGGCTATTCCTTCTATCTGTTTCCATGCCTGAATTATCATGTAGCGTTCTCTTCTCCTTTCTAGACTATTTAATTTTAAGGATTGTAGTCTTTTCCAGTAGTCAAGGTCCTTAACTTCTTCTATTCTAGCTGTAAAGGACCTTTGTACACTCTCTATTTGTGCAATATCCTTTTGATAGTGTGGGTACCATATCATATTGCAATATTCAAGTGGACTACGAACATATGTTTTATAAAGCATAATCATGTGTTCAGCTTTTCTTGTTTTGAAGTGCCGTAACAACATTCCCATTTATGCTTTACATTTTGCCAATAGAATTGCTATTTGATCGTTGCATAACATGTTCCTATTCATCATCACACCAAGGTCTTTAACTGCTTCCTTATTTGTGATTGTCTCATTATTAGGTCCCCTATATGCATATAGCTTTCCTTCTCTGTCTCCATAGTTTATTGATTCAAATTTATCAGAGTTAAATACCATCCTATTTACCTCTGCCCAATCATATACTTTGTTAAGGTCTCTTTGTAGCGTGTTCCTATCTTCATCACAAGTAATTTCTCTACTTATTCTTGTGTCATCGGCGAAACTACTCACTACCGAATCCTTAACATTACTGTCTATGTCTGGAATCATAATAACAAACAGTAATGCAGCTAACACCGTACCTTGTGGCACACCGGAAATTACCTTAGCTTCATCCGATTTCTCATCGTTTGCAATAACTATCTGTTTTCTGTTGTTTAAAAATTCTTTTAACCATCTTCCTACTTTATCCACTATATTATGTTTTCTCATTTTCTTCGCTAATATATTATGGTCTACCTTGTCAAAAGCTTTTGCAAATTCTACATAAACCACATCTGTTTCATTTCCGCTTATCATATTTTTGTATATGTTCTCACGGTGGACTAACAGTTGGGTTTGTGTACTTTTTGCGGGTACGAAACCATGTTGTCCTATATTAAACAGATTATCTTTTATTAAGAGAGAGAGAGAGAGAGAGAGAGAGAGAGAGAGAGAGAGAGAGAGAGGAATTATATCTGAAAAATGGATTAATATAATCTGGTGTATGTTCTTGTTTAAATTTTATTATTATTCCTTAATCATCGATTCAAGACTTACTCACAGCTTGAGGTATTAATCAATATTGATTTTATTATCATTTATTGAATTTGAGAAGCCCTGTTAACCAAGACTATTGGTATTGAAAGCAATTTGCTTTATCCTCCAACGAACTGGCGAATTACATGACGTTATTGTACAGAACCTAAAAATATGTTTATCCCATTCCATAAGGAAGCTGCTCATGCTCAGTTATCTACCACCCCCCTTCCATCCCCAACATTCCACCCCCCAAAAAAAATAAAATCGACAGATGATGGATTGCCATTTGAAGATATCTATAAACGTACATTGCATGATAATCCCCTGTAAACGTTCAAGCTCGCTAGTTTGCCAAGTCGCAGTCTATAATAATATTCGTCATTTGACAACCAGGCCAAAGGATATAACCTTTGGATTAAGAGCTCTGTTACTCATTTCTCGTGAGGTAATGGTGGTACACTGTCACCCACCCCAGAGGGAGGTTATTCCAACCAACCTTTACGTCAAAACAGTCCTATGGTGAACGCTCCACTTCCCGAGACCTCGCCCTGCTGAATCACCTCTCACCAAGTTTAGTTTTCATTATAGGGCAACTAAAGAGGTCCGAGTTTGCCTGCGGTTATAATAATGAACATTCAGATTGAATTTTTTCCAGTATTGTTTGTTGAAGAACGTTAGTTCATTGTCCCAAACTCATCGTATTTTGCCTTATTTGTTTACTCATTGGTTTTTATTTTTAAGATGGAAGTAAATATACATTACAGTTCATATTTTGAAAGGTAGCATAGTTTCTGAATAAGGAATTTCCTGAGAATTCTCCATATCTTAAATTTTCTGTAAGTTTTCTTGCGAGTGATTTTTAACTTTTTATACAAGTAGTACATTGAATCTACTATGCATTCCAAAGGCCATGAAATACCGCTTTTCATAAACCACTTTTAAACCGATGTAAGGATTTCCATGGTACTAAAGCACTGAGTGTTTCTAACGTTGCCCTAATTTATGGTAGTACACTGAAATGACAGATGCGCTTAATTAAGCCTTTTACTCGTAGAGGAAAAGTCCAACTTCTTGCCTTTCCTCGGAACGTTTCCAAAGAGTGGTGCTTTATGGCGCATGTGTGACGCAGAGCCATCCCCCTTACCTAATTATTAAAATAAGTAAGTAAATAAATAAATAAGAATCAAATAAAAATAGAAACATTATATCAGACAGTAGATTAATTTGCTTTAAAAAAATTCGTATGGCCCAGGATAGGTAAAATGGCATTTAACTATAAGTGAGACAACCATTTTAAAAGGTATGGTGGAGGATACGCTATACCGACGTAACTGATACATGTCACCACTTTACGGATGGTTGGCTGGCTAAGCGCAGCTTTAACCTAATTTTCTTAATGAAAAATTAGTGAAACATATATGGCAATGCACAGTACTTCCGAAAATTAGGACGAAGTTTTAAACACTCATCGCTTTAGTGGCAAAAATCCGTAATTCGGTTTAAAAGTTGTTTACGAAAAACACTATGTCATCGCCTATAGAATGCATAGTAGATACTTGCTAAATGATAGCTATCCTTTGCGCAAGAAACAATTTGATGCGTACGATGCTCTTGTAGATGAAACTAAAAACATTATAAGTCAGATTTGACAAAAAGCTCGGACTTACAGCTTCACGTCAGTATAGCTTCAGATTTAGTTTATAGTAATTTATAATTAGATTCGGTTGTATGAGTAAAGTTTTATTGACTTTGATGTACTTACCTTATTTCTTTCACAGTTTATTGGGTGACTTCATAGAGAGTTATAGTTGGTTGTGACTTCAGGGAGCTAAGAACCATCTTTCCTGATATTTTCATTTTACCAGGTTTCCCTAACGACATTATTGGTGACCTAGATTATCAATAGTAAAGAGTCGGAGTAGACTGTAGATGAAGCAACTCTTGTTGCTGTTATTCGCTCCCTAAATGTGAAGAAAATTTCCACTAACGTATACAGAAATATGTAACTGATCAGTAATGGTGTAGTTATTAAAATAGTGTTATCAGAATACAGGAAATGTTTATAAGGTTTCCTGTATTTCTAGAGCTAATATAATGAACTGACTTTTGTGTTCTGATATTTTTGGAAAATAGTTTCTCAGTTCGAATCCACAGATACTCCTATGATCTTTATATGTTAGGCGTGGTTTGTCGAACCGATTGTTTCATTTCCACAAACGATGGCAAGCCGTCTTCGGATTGGCCTTCTTATACAATCCTTATTTCAGTCGGGAAATTCATTTGACTCATTTGGTGGACGCTGACAAATGCTGCTCGCTCTGCAGAGATTCAGCATTCACGGTCTCTTGAGATACCAAATGAAGACCTTTCAGCTCTCTCTAGCAGCATTTTCGATGCCATAGGTCATAAGTTTGAAAGTGACTTTAATTCTAGTTACAACACAATGTAGATGTAGACTTTGTCCTAGTTTGGCTGCCCACACAGCTGTTCATATAGTCTGAGTTTCTCTAATTTTTTCTTATTCATAAGTTCTCTGGTCTTTTTATTCATTTCACATGCTCATTTTATTCTACAGAAGCTGATTGTTAAGTCAGTTGCTTTTTGGTTTATTCCGAACGAACTTTTGATAATGATAATAATACTGTATGTAAAACCTGGTAGTTTCATTCAAGTCTTATATGTATTCTAATGTTAAACTATAAAACCTTCATAACGTCTCAGTCCCGTCTCTTCGTTTGCATAATCATACTTCCAAATTAAGTAAGAATAGTAATCTACATTTTTACGACTTTCTTTTCTTTACTTATTGATTTCACAAAAATAATGAAGTCGACAGATATATTAACGCCAAGAAATTTTTATATTAATGTTACTGCACATGCATATTAAAATAGAACAGTTTACTTTTTCATTAAACATTATTTTCAGAATAATATGGGGCTCTCTAAGTGAGATCATTCTTGATTTATTGTTGACCGTAAGTTCATGCAGATAAGATGACAAATATTTACGCTATTCCACAAGAAAATCAAAGAATGGTTATCATGAAAGTTTATATTCACCTTGCATCATTTTTGGTGCGCAACCTTTGTTTAGCCAAAAGAATGCTTCGAATGATGGCTTATGGATATCATTGTTTTGACTAATAACACTTTTTCCTCTCACCGATGAGACATTTTCCGTGTCGCCCTTTCATTCATCTGAGCTATTTCGTCGTGATTCGTGCGGCAAGGATATAAACTGCACATGCATTAGTTCCTCTTTCAATAAAACAAGTCTTCAGTCTACAATTTGAGTGGATTATTCACAGATAATGTTACGACACACAACCAAGAATGTGAATAACTTTCATGATTACCAGGTTATACAAATTCATGACTAAATTCTTATTAGGACTGTATTCCCACTTCACTTACCAAGAGGAAAATGCCACGACGAGAGGCAGCCAAAGTGCGGACACGAGCGAAATTCCCCCAACAAACGTCCGCGCACAAACTCCCACACAAAAAGTAGCCGGAGAGCGAGCTGCTGCCGATACGTTTTATAAAAGATAGCACTCGCGCTAATGATATGCATTAAAACAGTCAGATGACGGACAAGCGTTTATGGCTGAGCTAAAACAATCATGAGATGCTGTTCCCACCACCATCAAACGCCCCGAAATCCTCCCACCCATCATCCTAGCCCCTACCCCCATCCCCACCTCCACCCCTCATTGGGTTTCCCACCAATCCCTTCCCCATTCTGGATTTTCCTCGCTGCTCCTCTTCAGGAGGAAACGAAAAACGGAAAATAAAGAAAGAAATAGAGACTCCGTTCGACTTGTGAAATATAGACGAGTGGAAGGAAGCTATTCAATCAGTCCGGCTGTCGAGAAAGTGCGGTTTTTACTGTCACTTCGACGCGATAGTTCGAAGGAGAGAGAGAGAGAGAGAGAGAGAGAGAGAGAGAGAGAGAGAGAGAGAGAGAGAGAGAGAGTCAGTGAATGGACGAAAAATTATCATAGAAGGTTAGGAGAGAAACATATTATTGAAGTATATATTGATAAGGAAAATAAAAATCTGGTTATACTAACATTATTCGCAATAAGAAAATGATAGTGGCGTGTTAAGAAACAAACAAAACCAGAGAAAATCTTCCTAACAGTAAACAGCTGATGAAATGGACTCGGAATTACAAATGGAACAGAAAGATGATTTTTGTACAACGTACATACGCGAATTTGTACATTTGTGTACAAAAATTATTTTCTGTGGCCTTTTTTGCTGAAAGACAATCGGTTTTAAATGTGAGATCAGAAAACAACTATTTTTGATGGGGCTTACAGAGGATTAGGAATTTAATTTTGTGATTTGTGCCGATATTTGTCTTTCTGTTCAATACGGGAATTCAGTGAATCCAGTAGTCTCTTGACCTCAAGAATTAGAGCGTGGTATGACTCTCTTTGAGTATCAGTATCGATAATCTGTTAAAAGATACACGATGACACGCTAGTCGCAGAAGCAGTATTGCTGCTGACAGAATTTTGCTCCATTATGCTACTGGTTTTTCTTCATAGGAGTCAGTTTGTATTAGCACGTATTTTGCCTCCAATTTTTATCTTTATTTTCGTCAGTTTGTATTAGCACGTATTTTTTCTCCAATTTTTATCTTTATTTTCTTGTTAAGTTTTCTCTTTTTTCATATGTTAATATTATATTCTGATGAAGTTTGCTTAGCCAAGTTAAAAGGCCAATGTACGTTATTCTGAGCAACATATGGCAGAGGGGTATTTGACTGTAATGATTATAGAAGGTCCATATACTTTTATAATCACCCCATTCAGCTGGCACAGCAGTACTGGAACACTTTATCAAAGAATTATATAAAAAGTACTTCATAGAAACAGTCAGCCTCAAATGCTAAATCATGATTTTTCATTACATCGTTGGTTGGAAAAACTAACACCGAATAAAAACTTATGCTCACAATTACTCCATTACAGAAAGTGAAAAATAAAATAATGGTAACAACAAAGGACAACCACCGGGCAATGCTTCTGCTGGCGGCACAGCCACAGCCAATATTGTAGAACAAAGATAAATTTAGGCCACTTACTCAATTCATGGAAGAATTTACACACATCTCTGATAGTCTTATTGGAAACTAAGCCAATATGAATGCATCTTTTTCTTCTAAGAAAGCGATGTTGCAAACCCTAATAAATCAGACGAGAATAACATTGAACACTCAGAGTTTATTGCTACGTGGCGAAATTTACATTACTTACCAGAACATTTCACGTTCTTTAGTTAGTTTTCCTAGCTATTGTAAATGTATACTTGTAGCACCCCCTCATATTTGTTTTAATGGGGACATAAATGCAGACGCCATTATGACTTCCATTTCTTTCTCTGAGTAAAACTGAAAGGTTAAAAAATAAAAGGCCATAAAGTGCTGTCACTTGCCATGGCGTTATTGCCTCTATTTCCGAGTGTCAATGGTTATTTTCCTCTATTCCCATTAAGGTCGTGAGGGAATGAACACGTCTTTTAAGAGAGCATAAACCATCGTCCCTGGCCAGGATGTTATGGCCTCTATTCTTGATCGTCCTAATTGTTATTTTGCCCTACCCACACTGTGGTTGACTTTCCGGTACCGTTAAAGATTCACACACACGTCCATACACACGCACATAGAGACATATATATGTATAGTGCATATACATACATATATTATATATATATATATATATATATATATATATATATATATATATATATATATATATATGTGTGTGTGTGTGTGTGTGTGTGCGTGTGTGTGTGTGTCTGTATAACACACACACACACACATATATATATATATATATATATATATATATATATATATATATATTATGTATATATATATATATATATATATATATATATATATATATATATATATATATATATAATCCCTCGCTAACTGTTGGTGCCTTTGAAAAGGCAGTACAATAGCTACAGCTGTTCTTATCCGTTGCCAGTTGATTCAAGGCTGTGACCTTAAAAAAAATCATATTTATTTCTTCATATATTTTCACTGTAGTCTTACTTGTGAGATATATATATATATATATATAATATATATATATATATATATATATATATATATATATATATATATATATCTCACAAGTAAGAACTACAGTGAAAATATATGAAGAAATAAATATGATTTTTTTTTAAGGTCACAGCCTTGAATCAACTGCCAACGGATAAGAACAGCTGTAGCTATTGTACTGCCTTTTCAAAGGCACCAACTGTTAGCGAGGGATTATATATATATATATATATATATATATATATATATATATATATATATATATTATATATATATATATATATATATATACGTGTGTGTGTGTGTGTGTTATATATATATGCCTCGCTAACAGTTGGCGCTTTTGAAAAAAAAGGCAGTAGAATAGCTACAGCTGTTCTTATCTATTGGCAGTTGATTGTAGGTGTGACTTTAAGAAAAAAAATCATATTTATTTCTTCATATATTTTCATTGTAGTCTTACTTGTGGCTTTTCCGTTTCCATTTGAATGCCTCATCTATACTTTACAGCTGCTTACTTATGCTCAAATATCTTACTACGAAGGATCTAGAGGCGTCTCAGACATGAACATCTTTTCATTTATTTCATATTTCATTAACCCTGGAATTAGTTTATTATTTTGATAAAACAGTGTGATGAAAGCAAAAAATGTTTTTTGAAATTCACTGATCAGAAAGTTCATGTTTCACTGTCCAAAGGCCATACAGAGTTCTCTGGTTGGTATAGGTGACAATAAGTAGAATAAAAATGATGAGGAATGAACGTACTCTACTACACTGAATGTTAATAGATGATGGAGAAAAGAAATTGATGATTTTCATTGGTATTTTGGAGTAAATGTGATGAATGATTGTGAGACGAGAAAAGAGACGAATGGCACAACAGGTGAAGCACGAAAGTTAGTTGCTTGCATGCAAAAGATCTGAAAGAGACGAGTGCTGTGTTTAGAAAGACTAAGACCAAGACATAAAGTGGCTGTTGATACAACTGTCCTTCATGGAGTTCAAGTAGAGATGTTCGATGCATGTCAGGATAAGAAGAATGCTAATGTGAAAACATGCTGTTGCAAATAAGTGGCAATAATGCTTTTGTTTCTGAAAAAAACGGATTAGAATGATTGAGATGATTTGTTTGGAAGATATATGTCTGTGATTGATGTGAGTAATTGGACTTGGAGAAAGGAAAACTTCTGAATGTAGCCACTTTTTCTTTTATTTCAGTAGAATAAAGGCAAGAGACCTAGTGTACTGTTGTTTTCCTTGTTTCTTGGTTTTCATATCAGATTAAATTTTATTTTACGTTTTGCTTCATGTGATGGAAGTTAAACGCATAGGCGCCGTTACACGCATGTTTGCGAGTGTAGGCATTTATGCATGTATGTGTATGTGTATCTAGACATACATATACATATAATAGATATATATATTAAATGGTCGAAAAATTCCATGAAAAATTCTTTTTTGTCGTTTTGTTTTGTATGATTACTTCCATAATATTGTTGAACTACTAAGTACCGGATTCTGCCTGAGGAAGCATTGACTTTGGTTCAATTTTACCGCTTATTTACCTGTTATCAGTGTCAGTGTTACTTGGGAATTAGTGAACGGACATTTGCGGATTTTGTTCATTTTTCAAGATTCACTTTGTCCCAGAGAACAGTTGACTAGATTTTGGTCTGTCTTGTTGATCTGGATTCTGTTACTGTCGCTTATGTTTCTTTCAAGAAAACTGCAGTTGCTACACTTTCTTTTGTTTCTGAGTAAAATTTTTATTTTTGAATGAAAACTTAAGAGAAGCTAAGTGTTTTGTAACTTTGTAAATTACATTGGAGGTGATTTATAACCTGATAACCTGTGGCGACCTCTCAAGGCCTTTGTGTAACCTGTCGTGATTCGTCCTCAGCACGTTAAGGAGACCAAACATGGTGCTCAGACAGGCAAAAATCGTAACCTGATGCTATTACCCGAGTCGATTTCATGATTTCATTTCTGTGATTATGAGACTGTTTATATGATAAAGCCTGAGGATTTATTTCTCTTAATTTCTGCCTTATCTTATTCGCCTCTCACTCTCTTTCGCTCGATCGATCTACCTGCGAATATAGAAAAAGGACTCAAAGTTATCCTATGACGTAATAAGGAAAACAATCCCGAATGATATCGGAAAAAAAATTAGAGAGTACTCTCACCCATCCAATTTCCATGTTTCACTCTCTTGTTCGATTTATCTCATGTAAACAATGAATGGATAAATTTCGTATTGTGATATTACCAGTATTTTCACTGTCCTTATTTAAGTGATAGTCGTTACCATCATATTAGAATTACTATTGCTGATACAGCTGGTCGCAAGAGCAAGAGCCCGTGGTGGTACGAGTCCAGCCTCATCTAACAGTTCCATGCCTTCCGGGTAGGCTTCTTGTTTGTGTTTTCAAGTGAGGAATATTGATTGGGGTCACACATGAATTACCGCCGATAAAAAGAGTGTTATATGTATTATATACGCCATTGATGGCCCCCAGAATTCCAGTCAATGATTTCAGCAGCTTCTGCTCCAAAATGACGATCACTGAAATCGTTAACTTCTCGAGAAAGTCAAGGGAGACTGACATTGTGAAAATGAACACAATAACTCAAAAAACAGTATAACAAACAGACAAACGAACCAGGCACAAAGACCCCAATAAGAAGTCCAAATACGCCAATAGGACACAAAGAAATGGGGACAGGGCCTGGCCGCTTAGAAAAGAGTAAACATAGTTGATTGCCCCGGTCGGGTCGACCCACTGGATTAAGCCCTTCCGCTATCAGAACACCACCAAAGGAAAACAACCAACAGATAGTCGACTCTTTTCAGTTCAGGAGGATCCGTTAAGCACGTTCAGTCGAGATTTTATTGACAATTGTGATGTGATTATCATTAAAGGGATTCCTCTTACAATACAAGTTCTGGTTTATTTGTTTCTCTTATATTTGTTTCAAAAGAGAGGAATATGGTTTTCAAACGTCTCTCTCTCTCTCTCTCTCTCTGTATAATATATATATATATATATATATATATATATATATATACATATATATATATATATATATATATATATATATATATATATATATATATATATATATATATGTATATATTATATATATGTATATATATATATATATATATATATATATATATATATATATATATATATATTATAACAGAGAGAGAGAGAGAGAGAGAGAGAGAGAGAGAGAGAGAGAGAGAGAGAGGGACGTTTGAAAACCATATTCCTGTCTTTCGAATATATATATATATATATATATATATATATATATATATAAAAACTATATATTATTATATATAGAATATATATATATATTATATATATATATACTATATATACTATATTATATATATATATATATACATATAATATATATAATATATATATATATATATATATATATATATATACTATATATATTATATATATATATATATATATATATATATATATATATATATATATATATATTAAATATATATATATATATATATAGTATATATATATATATATATATATAGAATATATGATATATAATATATATAGTATATGTATATATATATAGTATATATATATATATATATATATATATATATGTATGTATATATATATATATATATTATATATATATATATAATATATATATATGCAGAAGCCAGGTACTATGTCGTACCTCTAAGTAAATGGGCATACAATCCACAATGAAGTAAATTCCTCTTGTAGTTTAAAATTTAAACTACAAGACTTTAGTGAACAAGACCACAGTTGATGGTCGAAAGCTTTAATCCTATACAAGAAATATATATTTTAAAACTACAGGAGGAATTTACTTCATTGTGGATTGTATCCCCTATATATATATATATATATATATATATATCTATATATATATATCGTATATATATATAGTATATCTATATATATACATATATATATATATATATATATATATATATCTATGTATAGATATGTCTAGGATATATATATAGGTCTATACTATATATATATATATCTATTCTATCTATATATATCTATATATATATATATATATATATCTATATATATATATCATCATATATACTTATAAGATATCTATATCTATATCTCTATATATCTCTATATATATCTATATATATAGATATATATATATATATATATATATAATCTATATATATCTATATGTATATAGATATATATATATATATATATATATATATAATATATATATATATATATATATATATTCGTGTATGTGTTGTGTCTGATTATATTTGTGTAAATGCAACGTACATAAGATTGCTATTTTGCCGTTTGAACTTCCTTGTCGTATCTCATTTGCTCTATGATTTAATGATGGGGAACGAACTCCTTCAATATATTACTCTGGGTATGATTTTGCGACGCGAATTCAGACCGTCTGTTTTTGAATGGAAACAAGCAGTGGACGGGACGGAGAGAGTTCGCCTTTAAAGAAAGCAGCCCTGCTGTCAGGATGATATATGGTCACTCTGGGAGTATAAATCGATAGGCATC
The DNA here is from genome assembly GCF_015104395.2 of Macrobrachium nipponense. NCBI lineage: Eukaryota > Metazoa > Arthropoda > Malacostraca > Decapoda > Palaemonidae > Macrobrachium > Macrobrachium nipponense. The sequence continues at coordinate 126,871,574 of NC_087201.1, forward strand.
TGCATATATAGTATCAATTACGACCGGGTAAATATATCATGAATAAATTCCGCAACACAACGTTAACTTGAGCAATTGAACGCCGCTGGGAGGAATAGGCCTCTAGTGCGTCAGAAATCTGGACGCATCGAGTCTTTATGTGTGTCCGGATAACGATTCTGTAAAGAGGAAACAATACAGAGGTGGTACACCATATAAGAAATGACAGTAAGTCTCCAGGGTATTAACGGTTCTTTTCTCCTTTTCGTTATTAAAAAAAAATGCAACAAACTAAGTGATGGAATTAAGGACAGCTCTCCGAACAGCTCTTACACATATTTCAGCTTGCAGTATTGCATGTTTCTGAACATTTTGTACCCTTAATCAGTCCCGCTTGTAAGATTGATGTTCATTCATGCTTGTGAGTCTATTTTCAACGTTGAACCCGTTTGCTTGAGAAGCCCTTGTTAAAATTGATTAACCTCGGTCTTCATTTTAACCTTCTTAGAGATTTTTCTCTCAAACTTTAGATTTGATAGATTAAATCAGAATATATTTAGGATATTTTTCGTATATTTTCTTCGACGAAGGTGACTATGGCAGTCGCACTTCTGTTTGGAATGCCAGTAAAGATTGTTAATTCTTCGTTGTGTCAATTTCGGAACACATACTTTGAAAAACCTAAAAGTTTGTGTTTGCTTTTGTAGAAACCTTTGTAAGCTGAGATCTAATTACTTTAGGATTTTGAAATTTTATCACGTCAATTACGTTTTGCCCAGTTGTCTGGAATAGCTTTTACGATCGTCGGATGGTGACCATGACCGTGTCACTGGTAACCATATAACCCAAGTTACCTCATCGCAGGCTTTGACATAGCCTTGTGGCTATCGTTATTCATAGACCCAAGTTTGATTTCCCTTACTTAGAGGTGTACCCAACCAATTTCTTTTTGTTGCCTTTTTATCCATTTATGTGTCTTACTATGTGTGTATGAACTTTTCATAGACTGCTTTATTTTCCTTTTGTTTAGCAAATGACTGCTTTCTGTTCTCTGTGCGTCAGTAATATAACCTTTTGGATGTTCTGTAAAAATTTCTGCAGTTGCGAATAATAATAATAATAATAATAATAATAATAATAATAATAATAATAATAATAATAATAATAATAAATAATAATATTTTCTTGTCTGGATTTAAAAAAAAAAGTTGAACCTGTGAACCACTGAACGTGAAGAGTAGGTCGATAAGAAAACAGAAGGAAAAGCCTTGAATCGCTTGTATAAACTAAATCAACATTCTTTGCCACTTTTATACCAAAGTTTATTTATTTTCCGAATCTAACTACTATCTCTGCCGTGTCTGTTTACATATTTCAATGTTCGTCTGCCATTCTTTTCTAAGATTTATTTTAGAATCATCAATGTCAACATTGCATGTTATATGATATCCGTGAAGGTCCATTACTCATGATAACGTCAATGTTTTTTGTACTATGTCTGTAATCGACGCTGTAAAGTCGACGCTTATAGTTTTATTATGTGATAAAGGCCACAAAAGATTATGAAATTTCACGAACGGAGGTGAAATTCCATAGGGATTTTTATGTATTGAACATTTGCGGAATTGGCAGTGTCTTGTCTGTGTGTGATAACGTAAATTTGCCAAGGGCTTGATGCATCGTCATCATAAAATGCTTACATGTAAATGGGGAATTAGATTATGAAAGAATTATATTTATATATACATATATATCATATATATATGTATTATATATATGTGTATATATATATATATATATATATATATATATATATAAAATTTGCGAACATTAATACTCAATTTGATTTAATTTATATTAAAAATGTAATGGCAACAGCTCTCAATAAAGTAAAAAGTTAAAATTCAACAGCACCTTCAAAGCCAAACAAATTACAAGTACAGGACTTCACTAAAATCTTAGTAACACCTACCTATACAAAAGAAAGAGTAAGACTAACAAAAATAAGTAAAAACAGAGTGAGGCAAACCAGCTACCCAACTACGCTATGAACAATTTTACAGAGGACGTTTGGGTGTTTAACGACGGTACAGTCTTTTTGATAATTATAGATTCTAAAATAGTCAGGTTGTTGTTGTTCCGCAGTTGGCCCAAAATAGAAAAAAATCCTTGCTGTCAATATATGTTTTACATGTTTTTGGGCCAACTGCGGAACAACAAGAACCTGACTATTTTAGAATCTATAATTATCAAAAAGACTGTACCGTCGTTAAACACCCAAACGTCCTCTGTAAAATTGTTCATAGCGTAGTTAGGGTGGCTGGTTTGCCTCACTCTGTTTTTACTTATTTTTGTTAGTCTTACTCTTTCTTTTGTATAGGTAGGTGTTACTAAGATTTTAGTGAAGTCCTGTACTTGTAATTTGTTTGGCTTTGGAGGTGCTGTTGAATTTTAACTTTTTATTTTTTACTTTATTGAGAGCTGTTGCCATTCCATTTTTAATATAAATTAAATCAAATTGGGTATTAATGTTCGCAAATTTTATATATTTTTAGCCTTGAAAATGCGACTTGGAATTCGTCGCGAAACGTCGGGATTGAAATAAACTGTTGAAAGATATATATATATATATATATATATATATATATATATATATATATATATATATATATATATATATATATATATATATAATATATATATATATATATATATATATATATATATATATATATATATGTATATATATATATATATATATATATATATATATATATATATATATATATATATATATATATATATATATATATATATATATATATATATTATACTTTGAATTATCTGAATCGTTGCAGATGATGGAATTCTTCATAATTGGTGTATAACTGGTTTAATTTCATGAATACCAGAACTCTGATTATGTTGAAGATGATGAAAATAGAATTATAACGTTATATAAATACTAGTAAAAATATAAAGCTTGTAATAGACCCAAGCTATAAATAGCTTACGTTGCGTGTTGACAAGTAAAGTACATCATTATAGATTAAAAAATGTCTTTGGAAAATCACATATCTTTGCAGTTACCAATTTCTTTTGTAGCAAGTCAGTATTGTCTGAATGACTAGAAACGCCAGGAAGAGATTTGTCAAAAAAATGATATTGTCTCCAATCAGATTAGAATGCTAGAGGAAATTGCTGTAGGTTTGCTTTTCAGAGAGAATACGTCGCTAGCACGAGATAACACACCGTCATTTGGGAAGAATTTCGATAATATTTCTCGTTACTTTACTTGTTTTGATATTGAGACTGAAGGAATCGGAGCATTTGTTTTAGCTTTCTACGGAGAGAGAGTTTTTCTGTCACGTTCTGATGAACTTTCGGTTTTTCCTGATTTTGCCTGCCGATAGAGCATTACAAAACATGCTAGTCACCTAGATTCGGTTCAGAGCCCCTCATTAGTTATTTTGCTTTGTTATTATCATCTCAGGTTTATAGGTTACTATTGTACTACAATAGGCTGAACACGCATACACACACACACACACACACACACACACACACACATATATATATATATATATATATATTTTTAGTATGATATATATATATATATATTTATTATAGATAGGTAGATACTATATATACCCATGTATATATATATATATATATATATATATATATATATATATATATATATATGTGTGTGTGTGTGTGTGTGTGTGTGTATTTCATTCTAAAAAGAGAGATTGGGCAATACTTCAAAGCGATTCTCATAATGTTTCTCTCAGTCCCATTGTGGATAACTAAAGCAAAATCCTTTCTATTTATAGATCTTGACTTCTCGTCCATGTAAAGGTTAAATGTCAAAGACCCATTTGAATAAAGGGTTTTTACTGTAACGACTGGTCTCTTACAATTTATTCTTTTATAAATGTTTGATACATTCTGAGGCAATAATTTCTGCAGAATACTGGAAAATCTGTTTGTTTATTTACTCATTTCTCTTATGTGAGTTGCAAGTAGATATCAACTTGAATACATAAAGGTTCCTTTTTATTACTTTGTTTTTATAAGAATCTTAAAGCAATATTATGCGATTGTCTGATAGATTACAATTGCATGAGCTGGTTTTAGCCATTTTTCAGTCCTAAATTAACCCTGCCTCAGCGCTGAAAAATGTCAGAGCATTTAATTTAAAAGCAAATGATTAATTTTAAACCACCTCATCAAAAGATACTGCATTAAAGGTGATGCCTTTCAAAGTCAGAAGTGAAACAAACTAATTTTCTCGTCGGTGTTGTTACGTTCACAAGTCATCTCAAGCGTCATCTATCAGTAATCTTCCTTCTGTCTTCGTTGTTATGGACTTAGGGTAGACGATGTATTAAGCGTCTATTTTTTTCTAATTACATCGCATTATTTTCTTACATACATTAATCTTTCCCTCAAACACTTATCATGATTACATATCATGATAAGAACATTGTGGCCAGTGGCTGCATATGATGTTTAATTGTTTTCTAGTCTGGTTATAAAGTATTTTTTAATGTTTGTCTCTATTTCATTCTCAAATTCTGATCTCTGCCGTTAGATATAACTCATGCGAGAACAACAGCTCATCTTTTAAACTGAGCAGATTTTACTTAAAACTGATGAACATTTGAAAAATTAGGTATATAAATAGACTAGAGCAACACCGAGTGAAAATATTCAGTATTATGTTCACTCTTATAATCAAAATTATATAACACTGGATGTCAGTCATCTTAAATTTCCAAGGGTAATAAGTGTTTCTTTCCTGCCGGTAAGAACCTAGGTGAAACGGCGTATTCTCGCTTATTGACCGTTAGTGGCAGGCATGACAGTAGTGCACTGTGATGACTTTATACATGAGACCTGAACTTACGTATTTCGACTGGAGCTGACATCAATACATATGAAAACATTGGCGGTACTGACAAGCAGCTGAAAAATCTATTCTCAATTTTGTTGTTCATCAACGTTAATAGTATCCTATTCGGAGCATATATGCCGGAATATTGTCTTTGACAATGAGGACAGTGTCCTCAGACAGAGGGCTTATGCGCTAATTATTGTTTGGGAAATAGTGCAGAATAAAGCATCAACTTTCACTTGACTACTAATGTATCGAGATCTGAATAACTGCTTTGTAGAAACTTTAGCTTCATGAGTTGCAGGGGCATCCTTATTGATGTCCCTTTTGAATATTAATGTTACATTAATATTCACTGAATACAAAAAAAGCAATTTTGATTGTTACTTAAAAGAGATTCTCTGAGAGTAGGTTATTCCCGTTACTGAAGGCTGAACCAGTTGCTGGTTATTTTCGTTTACTACAATCGACTGTGCCTTGGGTCACGGTAAATCTTTGAGCAGGTGTTTCATGAACTCGTATGTACAGTACTATTATTGCAGTTTAGTCAGACCAATGGCTCAAAAATCAAGACTCCCCAGTGCTTGCCCAAAATATTTGTTTTGTATGAGATGTAAAAATTAGAAGACAGTAAATTTAAATTAATTAGACAATTAAGTATAATACAACCAAAGAGAAAAGATTAAGCGTGAAATGCAGAAAGCAATGCAGTAAGAACAATAGATGACCTTTGCTATGATGCACGGTATTCCAGAGCAGGGAAACTGCGAGGCTGCTACTTCCAGCCCCACCCGAGGTTCAGCCGAGTACTTAACGCCTTAGCCCGTTAGTACCGAGATTGATTTACATCTTGCGATAACTCCTACTTGAGTTTTATTCAGTGGTTGTGTGCAGCCGGAAAATCAGGTGAAATGAGGCTGACATCTCTTGGTGTGCTTGAGGTTTTGGACGCTTTTACAATGGTTTTGTTCAAATAAAAGGATGGTAAATTTATTATAGTAGGCAAATCCGTCTTCGAGCTTGGTTGTATTTGTTGGCAGAACATGGTTGCATTTGCCTGTAGGGTTCATCTTGAGATTTTACACGTATGACGTAGGGTCAGAAATGGAAAACTTAACATATGGTAGCAGTTTCCTTTGATCATCTGGGAATAAATCAATTGTCATTTCTGAGTTATTTTCAAAAAGCCGGAACACACATATATACGTATATGTATATATATATATATATATATATATATATATATATATATATATATACATACATATATAAACAGAAGTCATACGAGATAAATTCATAAGGAAGCAAGGGAGACGTGTTCTGGTAATATGCAAACGTCGCTCAATAAATCCTTTGCATATTACCAGGAAATTTCTCCCTTGCTTCCTTATGAATATGTATATATATATATATACATATGTATATATATATATATATATATATATATATATATATATATATATATATTCACAGTATAGTATTCACTTATTCCAGACTGCGTCTTGGAGATCGGTTAGATTTAGTTGATTGTTTTGCATGACTCACAAAATGACTTTATATCTAAAATTTCAGTCACTTAGAGATTTACTACTACTTAGAAAAACCCACCCACCGCTTCTGGACAAACATTTCCACCCTTACTTTTCAAGAAATGAATTTACACATGTAATGAATATCATTGGTTCAAAGTCCTTAAATACTCGTAGTACTTATTAGTTATATTACATCTCCGCATGTATATATTTGTATATGTATGTATATCTATCTATTTATATATGTATCTAATCTCTATCTATCTATCTATCTATCTATATATATATATATATATATATATATATACTATATATAGTAGATAGATAGATAGATGTAGATAGATAGATAGATAGATATATATATCTATATATATATATTATATATATAGAATACATATATATGTATATATATATGTGTGTGTGTGTGTAAAATCTCTCCGTAAAAAGTGAATTATTGAGCTACCATTATAGGGATGAACATAGCAATACCTGTTGATTGTTAACTCTATAGACACTCCATATTACTGAAAATGCCCTAATTGAGATTGAGTTGCATATATTCATTTCTTTATGAAGTTATGTAGATTTATATACTCACCAAAACGTGGTTGGTCATTTTTTCTGAGTTTACATAAGAAAACGATTCAACTTCTTGACAGGAGGAATGTTAGTACTAAGTTCGTACGTTTATCGCTGTATACCAAGTTCTATTGTTTTCTGGTTTACACAACATCTTAGCCAAGCAATATTTCATTTGCCATAATGTGCAATATGCTGATTAGCTGATAGGCTCATTTCTGAATGTGAATATTCAAAGTTCAACTCCGCTGGAAACATCTGTTCAAACACGGCTCAGGACAACACCACATTATGATTAGATTCTATAATTAGAAGACAGAGAATCGAAGGCTGTTCATCTGCTTTGTGCTGATGTCATCAGAAGTGTTGAGAACTAACAGCGATTAAGTGATTGTTTCAAGTACTCGTAGATTTTTTCCAGCAGACACTTTAATATAGTATTCATTACTAGGGTTGTGCTGCACGTCAAATTTTAGATATTAACTGAGGGATAGTGAGTCTGGCAGGGTAGCTTGGTGGGAGCTGGTCAGGGCTTATGAATATTTGAAGAAGAAAATTGGTCCGGAGAGTATCAAGAACCGTACCACACTTCAGCGAAATATTTGAGTGCTGAATATAATGATAAAACATGAATTAAGGGGAAATCTTAGCATAAAAGATAGCTTCGTGGGAGTGAATGAGATATAGAGGAAGATAAAGATGCTTATGCGGTGAATCGGCATTTTTCACAATGTAAGTTTAATCAAGATATTTTTTTTTTTTTAATTAATTTCATGTTTGTTTTATTTTATATTAATTTCATGTTTGTTTTAAGCGAAAAACACTTTTAAGGTGAGTATATTTTTAAAAATGAAGATGATTTTGGATTTACACTTTGTAGTTAAAAAGAAAAAAAAAAAGGCCATAGTGTATAACTATGGCCAAAGACACCGAACCAAATGAACATCTGTAATTTTGGGTAAAGTATGTTGTCTGTGACATTCGTTTACTCGTTATTGAAATATTTGCTGTAAGCGAACAGCTTCACTAACTGCAGAAGAAAAGTCATAAAATACCTTAATTTTCCGATATATATTCTTTAAAAAGGTAAGAAAATGTAAGACATCCTTCGGTGAAGAAAATCTTGGATAAAGCCTAGCTTTGCACTCTGTGGAATCACTTCAGCTCGGACATTTCTTTCCTAAAGCCGCGACTTCTTTTTGCTAATATTTACTACTATTCTTTTGTCCGTACTTTTCCTTTGCTTGAGACTTTTAGTGCTTTTCCTGGTTTTATGTTCGCGTTGGGTAAAAAGGTATAGTAGGGTATCATATTTCTGTTGTGCTGAAGTAAACTGAGGCCCTGGTTGTGGAAAATCAAATTCCTTGCATGAAACGCTCAGGTAAATTTTCAACGAGACTGTGTATATCGCCATAAGCGATCGCTTTTCAGTTTTCGGGTCAGCATGAATCATAATCATTATATCCATTTAATTGACCTGTGAGCCGATTATTATTAAAGAAGTCTACCTACAGGTCAGATATCGCTGACTAAAAAAGTCACTCATTAGAAAAGGTATCTTGCATTCTCGTAGATGTAACTTTAAGTTCTTTAGAGTGTTTTTCGTAAAAATTAATGAATATGAGTATAAGTAACCTATCTTTAATTTCAAAGGAAATATTTGTTCTTTTAAAATTGCATTTAAAAAAGTGTGGCATATGTAGCGTGAACGCTTACTTTACACTAGAATGATATATATCATTATATAATTTTAGTTTGTATTTTATGGGAAACGGAATCATTATTTAGGGGTATATCTCCAGTCAAAAAAGTTCACGGGTGAAATTATTGTCATAGAATTTAAAACATGATGAATAACACTTAAATTTAAGGACATCTTTTAAATGCAGATTGATAAACTGGATGAGCTAACAATAAGTTTTATAAAAGCAGAAAATACTCACAGATCAACTGCCTTTGTCACTATAGGACCCTTCACAAAAATATTTTCGTTTGACACCTAAGAGGAAAAAACGAGCATCAGTTTACATGCAGCACTAGACCTCATAAAGCAAAAGCCAGTTGAATCCCTGTAACTACTATATACAGAGACCTTTCTTACTTTTTTTTCCTTATGCCCTTATTTATTATTCAACTTAATCCATAAAATTTGATTGACTTTAAGATTATTATTGTTATTATATTGCCTTTGGGAGCAAAATAACAGACATTTTAAGGCCACTTTTAATCATTTATTTTATTCCTTACTGGTCTGTAATTCAGCTTTGTATGGTCAATTACAAAGTTATTTTCTCTGTTTTTATTGCACAGTTAAAAAATTAATAACTGTAAATTAATAAATTTAACAAAAGTATCAAACTAAATATCATGAATATTTTTCTGGAAACAAATATATTTTTCAAAATAAACAGGTACTGGAACTATACAATGAAGTTAAAATATAAATTAATCTATCAGCTTTACTTTTCCCATTTCAAAACATAAGCATTCGCATTCTGCCTGTCACAGCACGTGTCGACTTCTACACAGGTCCATCACAAATATAGTAAGAGAATGTTTATCAAATTGTTTCATGACACTCAGACAGGATCCATCTCTACAACATATTCTTAATAAAATGACTCCAAATCTAAGTAAATTTGTAGAAGAATTTTTTTCATAAAATAATCCTAAACCAGATTAGTCATTCGTATTAGATTAATTTGCAATTACATATTTTCCTTTTTGATTGACACTCGTCAAGATATTACTACCCTTATTTTAAGTGGACGCACGACAGATAATGTACCTAGATTCATTACAAACAGAACTCCATTTTTATCGGAGAA
>NC_087201.1:126886391-126891391 GCF_015104395.2 Macrobrachium nipponense
CACACATACATACAAGAACATACACACACACATATTGGTGTATACGTATAGGCCTATTATACCTACTCACGAGCATGGTCCCATATGCGAAATTTCCAGAGATTTTGAGTTGTCAAAAGAAATATTTGCAGAAACGCCGGGGCATAATCGCCCTCGAGATTTTTCAACTGAAGAGAAATGTGAAACGCCTTGTTTATTAAACGGAGTTACTGGAAAACTCGATATCCAAGCGGGATTGCCAGAATGCGTGGAGAGCGAAATGTTCATAAAGCGCGCAATAGGTGGCAGGAAATATTCATAAACTGCGCAGAGCAATGAGCAAACTTGCCTCATATTCCTTAATGGTTAGTGCCATTTGATTTAAGAATGGGCGCAATGGTATGGCTAAGTTTCTGTGAATGTGTTTTATGCTTGCTCATTATATGTACCCGAAAGATCCCCGAGTCTTATTTCATTGTCTTGAGAAACTTTTCGATGGAGAAGCGAAGCCTTTCTCTCTCTCTCTCTCTCTCTCTCTCTCCTCGTCCTCTTCCTTGCGTCTCATTTTCCTGGGCATCATTACCCCCCCTAACTGTTCCAGAACCTCTCAATCAGTTACGAGTTCGAGGCGCAACTTTTCGCTGAGTGTTAATGGAAGCACTGGGAAGATGGCGATTAGCCTTCCTATAATCTGTGCATATCATGCTTCCGTAAATTCGGAAATTTATGGCATGAAATGGTCATGGCTCCTCTTAAGGCAATTGTTATCACCACTCATTCCCTTTAGCAGTATCCTTTTGTTAAATCTTCCTCTTCGAAAACAGCGGAGACGAATGTCTGAAACTAAGTTAACGTACGACACATAATGAGTATCTCTGGAATTGATTGTTTATCGGTTAGTAATAACTATGAATGTTCGATACGATTGTTCTAATAAGATACGCTATGTTGTATTTCATCTATTGGAAATATCTTTCCGACTGTCCATCATAAGGATAATTCATTTCTGCCACATTGCTACCTTAATAGTAGTCTTCTGCATTTTAATACATTTTTAATTATATGTTAATTTAATTTTTTCTTTCTTTTTTAATAAGTGGGGTCTCTTATTTCTGTATTTCCCTTTACCTCGTCTTATTTTTTAATGAAGACCATATTTCGAAGCATGAATTTCAAGTCGGAGGGTTTGTGCCGTATGAATAGTTTTGATAGGTTTAATAACGCAATGATCTGTTTCTTTACATGGTCATAAAGAGCACTGTAGGCAATCAAAGCTTCTATTAATTTTAAAATCGAGCAATGGCCAGACTGACGGATACAGACAACGGCCATTTCGCATCACTATAACGAAAGAAAACTGGAAGAACAATAGTATTAGGAAGGGAGTTAGTAGGGGAGTTAAGACATCGCGTAAAAGGAATGAAGTGAGCCTGCTATAATTGGCAGCTTTCCTAAATGCAACGTGCGATAGAAGTAATGTGCATCATCATTATCTAAGACTGATGCATCAGAAGATGATGAAATAGAGAACAGGAAAAAAGACAGGTAACTAATAAAGCCTGCAAAAGGGATAAACATATCGGTTCACTTTTGTCGAAACACAAACCTAAATCAGATTTGCTTGGTTGAGGTCCCACGTTTATATATATATATATATATATATATATATATATATATATATATATATATATATATATATATATACATATATATATATATATATATATATATATATATATATATATATATATATATATATATATATATATATGAGTGTGTGTGTGTGTATGTGTGTGTGTCGCGCGCATGTGTGTGTGTACAATGTATAATGTATATTTATAAATTGATAGAAAGATAGCTAGGTTCTTAAAGAAAGTTTAAAAAAGTACAGGATGAATAATTGTATATATATTATATATATATATATATATATATATATATATATATATATATAATATATAAGTGGTTCAAAACTTACTCCAAAATAAGTAAACATATTTAAAATACTAGGATACTTAAGTATGGACATGTACATTTATTCTACTAGAAATCCTAGTACTGGTGTTTTTCTCTCAGTTGTACTGTTAAATTGTAGAATTCTTCTCTTGTTATATCTTCAATTCGTCAGGCGTTATAGAGGTAGGTCCATTATGGTTACGTGATACAGGGCCTCTGCATAATATAATATTATAATATAAATATATATAGATATATAGATATACAATTTTTGATATTAAAATAAAAGGACTTGGGTAGTTGCCGTGCCGTTTATTAGTTAATTAGTTAGAAAAGAACAAGGAAGTGTACGTCCCTGAAAAGGAGGATTAACGATTAAGAGGTTAATATGGGGTGCCTGAGTAATTAAATCGCTGTCAGTCTACAAAATTTATAGAGATATATCCTATTGGATTTGTATTATTTTGATGTATACAAGAACACTATAGTTAAACATCGAAATTACCAATAAAAACAATTAACGAGTCTAATCTTACGTCCCTTGCTAAAGGTTCTCTCATATGTAATACTTTTAAAAAGACATCCTAACTTTCTGCGTGTGACCAAGCACGTTCCTACATTGAAGTAGTACTTATATGAAGGTATAAAGAGGACCTGGTCAGCCACCGTAGAGAGCAGTGTATAGTTGGAGATTGTCTTTTCATTGCTATAGTAAGCTAGTATACAGCTGGTTCGAACGGAGACCGTATTACATGATTTCTACTGTTCTGTCTGGAAAAAAATTTATTTAGAAAGCAAAAGCAGTTTGGGTGAAAGGACCTCAGAGATGTTCTTACAAAATAATGGGCAATATCTACCTGGATTTTTTCCACTCTTAACCGAGCAAGTTGAAAGATTTACACACACACACACACACACACACACACACACACACACACACACACACACACATATATATATATATATATATATGTGTGTGTGTGTGTGTGTGTGTGTGTGTGTGTGTGTGTGTGTGTGTGTATTCTTAAAAGGGAAGTAAATTTGGTGAGAAGTGGCTTAGGTGTCAGGAAAGAGAACATCAGCCGAAGACCATTTTGCTTCCAAGACCCGTTTATGCGACAGCTAAGCAAAAGGCACAGTTCAGCGCTAGAATATATTCATTATGAGACAGACGAAACTTAATTATCATGTCAAAACTAAAGCGAGAAGCATTACACGTTCGTGATCTCTCTTGTGTAAAGGGCGTAGAGTTATTTTAATTTTGTGTAGTAATAATAATAATAATAATATATTATTATTATTATTATTATTATTATTATTATTATTATTATTATTATTATTATTATTATTATTAAATACGCAAATACAATCGAAAAAGTCCTCTCATCAAAAATAAACAAAAGATGATAACCCGATAGAGAGACGGCGGCCAAAAATCCTAGCACGAGCGCTCCCGCTACTACAACAGAACTTAAGCACCCTTCGGTGAAGATAACTGGAGATCCTCCACAAAATCTAGAAAGACCAAAGTGGCATCGGAGAGCAACAAGTTGAAAATCCTTGCTGTACATTACACACCAGATGGTAACCGCTAACCCTAATATTAAAGTTTTATCCGATCCATTTTATTTGTTTCTTCGAGGACTTTGTTTCTGGTGGGAATTCAATGAAAATTGAATGCCTTTTCTTTTTGTATACTTTATTAAATATTGAGTTAATATATTTCTTATAGAATTTAGCTGTAATAAAATATGAATATATGTTTGTTTGCGTAATTAGATCTGTTGTATATATTATGCGAAAGCCATGAGACACAGAATTGTTATCTCCAAAAAATTTGGCCGATATAAATAAAAATGTCACGTTCCCAAAAGAGAATATTAAAAGATCAGTAATATCAGAAGAATTTGGTTTTCGTTTCTTTTAAAAACTTAACTCGTTTGCACTCATCATTATTATGAGATATGTGATACACGAAATAGTTTTGGCCTTATACTGAAGACTAAATAGTTATGGACATGAAACCATTTCGTTACATACATTCTAGTGTACGATCCTATTATACAACGTATATACTTTTAATGAATAATTCATAATATTCTTATCATCTGTTAATATATTCATGTCTTATGAAATTATTCCCTTTGAGAGAAACGTACAATGAAAACATACAATGTGTGAAAGGACTATCATGAATATATCCATTTCGTACTTATTTGACCCAACCGTTCTTCAGAGGAAATTATACGATGCAAACTCGCTTCAGATAAGAAACAAATAAATAAACAGAAAAAAGGGGAAAAACTCATGGCCAATTGTATTCGTTTCCCCTCGTCCTGTGCACCACCTTTGAGGATGTCGTGCTGAAAGAGGCGAGGGGAGTTGCACGAGGAGTACCTTGTTATTTTCCACTTGGGAGGGGAAAGGGCGGCCTGGATGGACACCCTTATCCTTATTTCTTGCTGCCGGTTCTCTCCTCCACTCCAGGTCCTTTGTTACATTCGTTTCCGCGTTTGTTTTACCGCACCTTTTATATCGCAATCTAATACAGATTAGTTTTTAATTTGCAGCGCTACAGGTTCTGTGGGGAGATTTAATTTCATCCTCTAGTTGAATGTTTTGTGGGAATTTATAGGCATGATTTGGTATTCATGGAATGTGCAATTTAGTTTTAAACCTCGTTTTAGTTAGCCTCCAAAACGACACTGGTTACAGGTGACTGGTGGTTGTAATAATGATTTGTAATGGGAAAGTATTTCATATGTCGTTTAATTTACCACAGTCGTTCACTAACATGAATTCTTTTCTGCTGCGTATGAGCAGCGCTTTTATGGGTCTGAGGTATTCCTGATATATTACACCGATGTGACATCGATTTGTTACTGATTTTCCTTTTACAAATAAAACTTGTTTTTCCATCATGTCTACCATGCTCTGGTTCTCGTTGTACCGCTCCCGTGATGGGTAATGCCGTCAGTGCACCTCACATGGAGTTTTGTAGGCATTACTAAACGATGTTTGTTGGGACCCTTCGACCCATACTTGCACCCACGTTTTATCCCTTT
>NC_087201.1:126896391-126923891 GCF_015104395.2 Macrobrachium nipponense
TCAGTTGAATTTTCTTAGATTTACTTAGTTATAATTTTTTTTTATTAAATGATTCCTAACAAGGGATTAATATATCCGATTATTCATTTTCATGTTCTGTCTTTCTAACTTAATGGAAAAAAAACTTGCCGGCGTTTAAGACGTGTTTTCCTGATCTTCCCTTTCCTTTCATTTCTGTACTGATCCAAATCCTTTACTTTATTGTTTATTCAATTATTTATGCCCTACTAGCCTTGTTGTTTACATGTCCATATAAAAAATTATATGTTATATACAAGGCTACGTAAATCGATAAAAAAATTTGTTTCATTAATATTCATCCTCTTCAAGTTTTTATTAGATTCTGTTTATAATTTTTCGAGACAATTAACAACGCGACGGTTGCTGAAGATTCCTAGTAATTTAAGATATGTTGTTAAGTTGCCGTAACCATTACAAATTAATATGGGGAAATATTAAAAAAAAGTTATTGTTCGAACCAAAATGATAAAAATAACTCAAAAATGAAAAAGAATAGAGATGAAATGTAATTCGCGTCTCAGTGACTTTTCACTCTAATCTGCAGGTTCCCTCTGAGTAATTTCGTTTTTATCTTTTTAGAAGCGAAAATGGCTATAAACGTCACAGCTCCTTGTGGCAGGGTCCATCTCAGCTGCCATAGCTCAACCTTCCCTGAGTCACATAACTTAGGGTTAACTGATCTCTTTCTGCGCTGTAACTTAACGAGAGAAGTTTCTGAATTATTTGTGATTTCTTTATACACCCATATAAGTTCACTTTTAATAATAATGTGTAGTACTGCATGCGTCTAAAATATTATAAGTTTCTGTTTTTTCCAGCTTCATAAATGTGGTACGGTAAATATGGAGGCACAAAAGTGCAATGGTGAAAATCACTTTATGCCCCTCTCTCTCTCTCTCTTTCTCTCTCTCTCTCTGTTATTATTGCTTCTTCCCCTCTTCTCTTGCACCTCGGTGCCTTCCCTGCAACACCAATGAACCACGAAACAACACGCAAACATATTTTTCTTATGATAGGAGCTGCACGCATATCCCAGATTCCACACAACAGCCAGAGCCGATAATCTTCCAATTCATCCGTCGCCAGATAAAAAATAAAAAAAGAGGAATATAATAACGCTATGATGAAAAAAAAGACATAGGAATAAAAACGCGCTCCGGATAAAACTTGGCGCAATCTATTATTCCATGCGAATCAAATGCTTAGCTGAAAGAAGCCAAAAGAATTCAAGAGCGAGAATTGTGGCCGGCTGGCATGCGTCTGCTGCTGCCATAGAGCTGACAAGATGGCGTGCTGTCGGTCACGTAGATGCTGACTTTAGGTAATGTCTCAAAGGCTTCTATGGTGACGATAGCGGGAGGGGGATGATGCTATAACTAGCAGCTAAAGACACAAGAAATAAATCTCATTTTGATTGCTATCTGACATGTTAGAATACCGTAGAAAAAGAAATGAAAAAAATGTGCATGAGATTTTGTTTGCATAGGTGGAGTTATCTGTTGAGGACAAACTTGAAATTTTAGAGATAAAAGAAATTATATATATATATATATATATATATATATATATATATATATATATATATATATATATAAATTCACCTCTCTCTCTCTCTCTCTCTCTCTCTCTCTCTCTCTCTCTCTCTCTCTCTCTCTCTATATATATATATATATATATATATATATATATATATATATATATATATATATATATATATATATATATATTATATATATATATATATATATATATATATATATATATATATATTTCTTTTATCTCTAAAATTTTAAGTTTGTCCTCAACAGATAACTCCACCTATGCATATATATATATATATATATATATATATATATATATATATATATATATATATGCTTAAAAAATCACAGATGCACGTGACTTCATTAAATAAGCGAATACCACAGGAAAATGATAGTCAGAAATCTGACTATCATTTTCTTGTGGTATTCGCTTATTATATATATATATATATATATATATATATATATATATATATATATATATATATATATATATATATATATATATATATATCTATATATATTATATATATATAGAGAGAGAGAGAGAGTAGAGAGAGAGAGAGAGAGAGAGAAGTAATATGATATGTACAAATAAAGGGACTCAAGGTTTTCAGCTAAATACGTATTGCCTAGAATTTGTAATAATAAAATGTTAACGAAATAATAATTGCAAGAAGTTATAGTAGCAAACTGGACGGCATTGTCAAGATTTATAATTATCTTGTTCCAAACTGTACACACTGAGAGTTTGATAGTTTACACAGCGGAAAAAACTGTTAAAAATGTGTGAATGTCGAATCTTAATTACGGAAATATTTAGTAAATGACTTAATGGAAGTTCGCTTACAGACTTTTCTAAGCGTCGCATTGACCCTAGTTCGAACGAACGTAGCAAAACTAACATTGAGCAACACTTGAGAAAGGGGCTTATGAAATATCTTCCATGAGTTTTCTGAAGGTATTTGTAATTTTTTGATAAATGCCTCGTATCTAAACGGAGAGTTATGGAGAAAAATTAATTCCTCTGGTGAGATTAGAACCCATGCGCATAGATTAGGATGAGAAAAGCTGGCACAAAGAAGGCTATTTCAAAAACTTTTTACTGGGTTTGGAATAGACTTGTCTTCACCATCGAAGCTATATAGTACTCTAATACTTATTCTTTTATAGGCTGATATATATATATATATATATATATATATATTATATATATTATATATATATATATATATATATATATATAGAATAATATATATATATATATTTATTATATATATATTATATATATATATATATATTAATTATATATATATATATATATAAATTATTATTTATTGATATATATAATATAATATATATATATATATATATTATTATTATAATGTATATATCACTTAAAAAATTTCCATAATTATTGATCCTCAAACTCCATTGTGGATGTGTATGAAGATGGTAAGACGAGAACCGCATCACAACAGGTATCAAATCAAATCAACCCAAGCTATGAAATTATTGAGTCGGCAAGTTTTTGGATCAAGGAATGCAGACAGAGGAGAAAAAGGCTTTGATATGAGGATGATGGACAACACGTAAAATGACAAATTGCCCTCAATTGGAAGATGTTCTAGAGAGAAAGGCGTACAATATCCAAACAGCATCATTTCTGAATATTAAAGGCCGATTTATTTAACATTATCATAACAGTTCAGATAGATTTTTGCTTCATATTCAGAAGCGCTGACATACATTCGAGAGGCTTCCAAGCCTTTTATCATTTTTTATATTTTGTATATTTACATATATTTCCATATGATGTATCTGCTAATCGTGAAGGGAGACAGATGGAGCAAAGCAAAATGTTCAGGAGAGGAAAGGATTATTTACGCAAGCAAAGCTTGGGTGTATGATGGGATTGATGAAAAACAAAATTTCCTTTTATTTGAAGTGGAGTGTCGGTGTTAAAAAAATGAATAATGGAAATCGCTGATGTGATGTTTGATGTTTTGTGAGATATGCTTGGAGTATGAAAGGTAAAAAAATATTGATATGAATATTTCGTAAAATGAGAAAATATGTATCAAATGTTTTGAAGCGGTTTGTTAACTTGAAGAGTTTGGATCACTGTCAGCTGGTTAAAAATGTTTAGAATTTGGAGATTTTGGGAGAGGTAGACCGAAGAAGAGTTTCATAGAGTACTAGGTAGAGGCACTGGGAAGAAATTTGTCTAGGATCTGACAGAGTGTGGAAGAGTAGTGAGCTTCTATATGCATCTGGAACGAGGCTGAGATTTCCAACTGAATGGATGAAACGCCCGGTGTAGAAACTTTATGTATAATGGGTGATCCTTAACCCAGCTATTAAAATGCGAAAGCTTTAGACACTCATCTTTGGTTCCATTCATAAACTGTCCATTATTTCAGGATTTCAGGAAATATATATAAAATATATAGTATATATATATATATATATATATATAATATATATATATATATATTTATAATATATTGTGTGTGGTGTGTGTGTGTGTGTGTGTGTGTGTGTGTGTGTGTATGAGTGTGCTGATGTGTTTGTATGTATGTATATCAATAGCAAACTGTTTCCCGTGATGGGTGTCGCTGACCAGCCTCCCCCCCCAAAAAAAAAATAAATAAATAAACGCACTGGTCCCTGCCCTATATTTACATTTAGTGATAAATCCCGGATGAACCATTTCTGCAGAAGTCAAATACAGTATCATCCAGCTCTGTCTTGAATGCACCATCGCTTTTTGGATAATAGGACCGTCCTTTCGAATACCTCTTGCACGCCTTATATCCCGTACTTTCTATTGATAGCACATCAACTCACGGTCTTTAAATTCTACAACCTCTTAGTTGCTCTCTCTCTCTATCCTCAAATTAGCTCAAATCCTTTTCGTTCTTATGTCATGTATCTCTGCCTCTCTTCAGAAAATCTCAAAAAGGAAAAATGTACTCCATGCCACTGACCCAGGACTGCATTCACTTCAGACAGTATCTCTCCATTTGCCTCTTTTATTTTAGTATTCCATTTGCTCAGTATCCTTTCTCTTTGCATTTACTTCCCCGAAGAGCAACTTACTTCCCTGAAAGACGTTGATCACCCGTTCTATAATATTTTTTAATAATTGCCTGGTTTTTCGCTTTCACACACTTCATTAAAGCATCCATTTACTTATACCATCACTTTTATTCCTTCTTCTTATCCTCCTGTATCCAAAATTGCTGTCAATATGACCCCACCATGAAATTTTACGAATTATTCATCAACACCTCTCGCCGCCGAGTCTTGAACCCTCGCCCCAAATTCACCCATTTTCCCCTTATGTGTTCTCACTGCGTTATCATCAAGCTCACTTTTTTAGTTACATTTATAGCCATATTTTCTCTCCTTTCCTCTCCATCTTATGTGGATCCCAACTGTCACTTCTGTTAGATAATGATCAAATATGCCTCCAGCCATTCGTCTTCTCATCATTGCATCCACCAGTTTGCTGTTTACTACACTAACACATGATCTCGCAAACCTCTTTCCTTACTACTTTCTCTAAATATATTATAATATTTTTATACATTTCCTGCTGTTGTATAAAGCCAGATAACTGATATTCAATTAATCATTATTATATTTGCTAAATGGATAAGAGTATTTCTACGTGAAAAATGTGCAGGCATGTTTTGATGGATCCCATTTCTCCCTATGTTACTCTCTGTCCCTCTCCTGTTACGCACCTACATATCCACACAAAGCACAAGCACAAAGCATTATGAGCGCGAGTCCAGATATCAGTGCATTCATATCTGTGAAATAATGTCACATAGAATATTGTATGAAAACATTTTTTCCTCTCAGCAATCATCTATATAACACGATGGCACACGCATTGTATGCATTCTTTTATTAAAAAGTTGTAGGTGACAAAAGTGATTCATTTGGGAAATTTCATTCGATTCAGTAAGGTATGAAAATGTTTCCCCTTTGGTTGGTGTAACAAGCGTCTGTTATATGACAAACCCCACGTCCGTCAAAATTTATTGCCAAACTTTCTGCGTTAGTTTACTTGTTTGACTGTCTGTTATGCTGTCATATTAACTCTTTTGGAATCTCAATCATGGCCCTTGTCTCTGTCTCTCTTTCTCTTACTGTCTGTTGGTCTGTCTTTGTTGGCTTTCATTGTTTGAAAGGGTTGTTCCACCATCGCTTGTCGTTTTATTATAAAGCTCCTCCCTTGCGCGGACAGTAAAGCTCTTTATTAAAAAGAAGAGACGGGCCATAAAGTAAGGAACGTCTGTTACATGCATTTTTACCATAAAACAGAAGCTGGTGCTAAAAACGCTGACTGTATGGCTCAAAGAAATTGTTTTGACGTCGAAGTTTATGGAGGTTCTCAAAAACAATAGAAATTTATGTGTTTACTCAATGAGGTTTGAACAGTTTTGCGACATTCTTCTCTCGCATTCGGTATTGGCACATGTTATTGAAGAATTCCGACTTTACTTCGATAATTTTTATCAATTATTATAATGGTAACACAGCACATTATTTAGTATGAATAAAAGCTGGAAAATTTCACAGTGGCATACTTAAGGAGACTGCTGTTCCTTTGCTACACAAATATGTTCCTTGTTTGTTTTGAATCCTAATTGCATTAGATGCTGCCATAGATGAAAATTGTAGTGATGGAGCTCGTCTTCTTTATGGATAAGGATTTTCTTAAATGAGCCAATGCATTCTGATAACTGGCCATATTGTTTCTAAAAGAAAAATACTAATTTGATCATTCATTCATTTGTACTTCTTTTAATTTAAAACATTACATAATTTGTTATATGATAAGTAAGGTTTTTACATTTAGAAAAAACGTATATAATTAGGCACTCTGCTACAGGCCATCATTGTGTCAATCTCTCCATAAAATAAAGAACCAAACCCTTAATTATGAGATAGATTCTTTATTCCTCGTAACTAAAATGTTTGAAATTTTGCTTAAGCATGTTCAGAAAGGCCATTGTACCTGAGGTTCACATTTTGCGGTAGAAGTGATTTATATTGAATTGGGAAGTATTAAGTCATTATTAAGTTATTTCAGTATTCTTCAAGTATCCATATATATGGAAAAAGAAAGTTTATTTAACTAGGATGAACAAAACCGAAAGAGAATCTTCGAACTTGATGTCAATTTCAGGGATAGATCCGGCTTCGTATACAGCCGTAAAAAATAAATTAATGGAAAACAGAATCAAAGCCTTTTTTTATAGGAGCTATAACGAGATTGTTAAACCATGAATACATACTTTGATAAATATGTTGCCATTAATTTTAATCTATTATCCTCAAAGATTAGTGGGTAAACTGGAAGAATTGTAAATTAGAAAGGACCCTTTTAAACCATTCATATAGTTTTTCATGCACTCTGATCGGTTCAGAGAGACTTATAAATGCTTAGTAAATGAGAATGTCGAAATTCACAGGGAGGAGATAATTCTTTTAGGTATCCTAAGAGGAAGAAAAATATACATTAGTACTCTCTCAACCGAAAGCTCTGATAACACACAACTCCTTTTATTTGACACCTTATGTATATAACCTTAAATGTTACTTTCAGCTACCTTGTAACTACACTTTAGATAATCTCTTTTCCATGAACTAAATTTCGTATTTTATGAGTATCCCATGCACTTGTATTCTTCCTTTGAATGTACCTATAGCTATGAAGTAGGTGCTGAAAAAATGACCCATTTGTTTAGAACATTTTGCTCAGTTACATTTGTTGGTACATTCTGAGCTTTTCTCCTCTATGAAATACTTTAATCTAATTTCACTCTTCCTTAACTAGTCAGTTGTTTTATGTACATCCGACAACCATTATCACCATTTCATTTGTCATCATATTCTTTTATTGTTTCTGTACTATACACCCTAACCAACCTCTCAACATTTGTATTCACCTCAGACACTCAGAACTAACTTCTAATTATGCATTCTATCATGACTAAGCTTTGAATTCAAATCAACGGGCATAATCATGGTTTCAGCTTTTCTGAAACTAGCTAGAAAAAGATTCTGACCCAACGACAGATTTTTCCTTCATTCATACATTTTCAATTTGTGAACCAAATAAACGTCCATTCACAACTTTCCTCCACTCAGTTTCACCCAGATAAACTCTAGGTTGATTAACATGAACACTGACCATTCTCACAGTTCACCTGACACATATCTCAGGTACATCAGACGCAATTGCTGTGTCCTTATTCCTGACTATTCTTGCCCCTATATATATATATATATATATATATATATATATATAAATATATATATATATATATTATATATATATATATATATATATATATATATATATATATATAATATATATATATATGTGTGTGTGTGTGTGTGAGTGTGTTTGTGTGTTTTTGTGTGTGCGCATGGGTTTTCACCATACATCTGTTTCTCCTTCAGAGCGATGAATCAAGAAGTTTAAAGCCTCCTACTATCCATTTCAGCGACCGCGAGTCACCGTCTTTCCCAAAAATCTTTCAAACTGAGTATTTGATCTAAATACTAATTTTACACAGTGTACAAGATACCCACCGCTAATTGTTGGTAATATAGTGCATTGTCAAATGGTGTTAGTTAAGGCGTTTACTCTAGACATTTAAAGGCAAAGTCACATTAGTCAGCAGGATTCATCTATACAGTCGAACGTCCGCTAACCCAAATCCCTTTCCTCTCCCTCCCTCCCTTTAGTCTTTCGTTGTTGCTGCTTTTCTCTTCTCTCCCCCCAATACTCTCCGTAATTTACAATATGCAATAAAATACCGTTTTCCATGATGTTTTGCAATACCAGCAGATAACTGGAGAGTTCCTGATGAAAAAGGTTTTAACGTAATGTCCATAATAATGGTTAGTTTTTCCCAATGTTATCTGTTAATAATATCATTGGCGTGTCAGGCAATACCGTAATGATAAGGGGTTGCAGCGCTTGCAGTATAAGTACTCACTGCGTCATTGATTGAGACTGATTTTCCATCACTGTCATGGCCGCCTTGTTACTTTGTCCGCGTCGTTCAGAAATTTATTTGCAAGACGACTCCTAACCATATACAAAATGATGAAAGCTGACGCTAAATTAAGGATTAATCTCAATATGGAAGTGAATCTTCATAACACACTCACATGCAAAAAGCACACGCATATCGGTCAATCAGTCAATCAGTGTATCTGTCTTTCTATCATATCTATTAATTTGTCTCTATCTCACCCGTAATATATATATATATATATATATATATATATATATATATATATATATATATATATATATATATATACATCATGTATATAATAGTGTCTCACCGTTATCCAGTCAGTTACTACACTCGTTTTAGTAATGAGTTCGTCATTTATACAAAATATATTATAAAAAATAAAAAAAATTAAAAAAACTGTGACATTCGTGCATTATTTACGATTGCTAAACAATACAAATATCCTTATTTCTTTTACTGCGTACTGTTGTATGTATTCTGCCTACACAGGCCATGTGCCCACGTTGCAGACGTCATGGGAATTAAGACAGAGCAGTACGTTCACTTGTATACAGTGCAATCCGGTTTCTGCGACAGAACACAGAATCTACAAAAACCAGCATATTTCTAATAACCAATATTAGTCAAGATAATATAACATAATAGACAGGAAAGGGGGACCGGCGACGGGGAGGCCAGGGACGGGAGTGGCGGTGAGGGAGGTAGAGAGGGAAGGGATGGGGATAAAGGGCGTCCGAATGCAAGGTTGGCCATCCTTGACAACACTGTGTAAATCAAGAGTAAACGCCTTAACTAACGCCATTTGACAGTGCACTATATATTACCAAAAATTAGCGGGAGGTGTCTTGTACTTTGTTTCAAAGTAGCATTTCGATTAAATGATTAGTTTGAGAGATAGTCGAGAAAAACGATGATTCTCCGCCCCTCAAATGGATATTTTTTATAGCGGGTCCCGTGAGTCTTCACGAGTGGGATTGCTCGCCCCGCATGGTATGAAATATGTAATTATTGTTAATCCGCATATGCACATTTCAGCTTTTAATTATATTTGAAATATAGTCCTCCTCAAACATTTCACAATTCGTTAATTTCCTTGTTATTTAGAAATCGTGAATTCCCTTGAACACAGGTCGCTGCAGCACATTGGTAAAAGGATAAGCATAAAATCCTTGTTGCCTAATTCCTTGAACACAGGATAAAGGATGGTGTATCTGATTTAGGCACCCGAGATTCCCCCTGAAGCTTATCACGCAAGGTAACCGACCTTGCTTGAAAATGCCAGGTTAAGGAAGGATGGAGAAATCCTGTTACAGATACTTTTCACGCTGTTGGTTTGCTTGTTTGTTGCACAATCACTTTGTTTTTTTTCCGCTGTCGTTTTATATGAAAGAGGTGATGCATTATTCTTTATCTTTTCTTATGGTTGTGAAAAATCCTTGTCTTTTTACCATTTTCTATTTGTAGTCAGTAGTTTTGCATTCTCAAAATTTAAATATGAGAAGCAGCGGCTGACTGCGCCACTTTAGCGGCTGTGGCAAATGATTTTGAGCGGCCCTATTTTGTGACGTGGTAAGCGTAGCGTCTTTCAGGTGGGTTGTGGGTGTCCAATGGGGCGAATCACCCGGAAACTCCAGAGTTTCAGGTAATTGAAACTGCTAGGGAGAGTGTTTTTGTCAATGAATTTAAAAGCAAAATTGACATCTACAAAGGTACTAGTATTACATTTTAGTAAGTAATTCTGCATCAATGAATTACTTCTTTATTCAGCCACCTTAACATTTATACACATTGAAGGTTATTATTTTGGGCGAATGGCCCATCTATGTGAGCCATTATCTACTCAAATACTGAATTTCTCACTGGAGAGAGAAAAAGGCGCAGCGATCTCTGTATCTGTATCCTCTCACAAAGAATTCAAATTTCAAAATAGCTTAGAGAGATGAAAACAGGTCCACAGTTCTTTTTTTATAAATCTCAGTTCACTCAACAAATTCACAATAATGGTACAGACAAGATACATAAGCCAATTAGTACAACAGTCTTCATTCTCATGATCAAATTAGCAATAAACTCTGAAAAAGGAAGGCAAGGCACAGGGAATGGGGAAACTTTCAAAGGCAATCATCTCAACAAAGGGGAAAAATATTCGTTTTACAACACAACAGAATTTACCTGATTGAACACACTCTACAATTGTTATATAAGGAATGTTTAGCTATATTTAGTAAAGAACTTAAATTTTCCAGATATTGACACAATGTAAATAAATAAGGAGCGTTTTTTTTGGACGCTACAACGTACATTCTAACAAAACATAAACATAAGATCAAGAGCATTCTCTTGGACAACAAA
The DNA here is from genome assembly GCF_015104395.2 of Macrobrachium nipponense. Classification (NCBI taxonomy): domain Eukaryota; kingdom Metazoa; phylum Arthropoda; class Malacostraca; order Decapoda; family Palaemonidae; genus Macrobrachium; species Macrobrachium nipponense. Next base: position 126,907,385 of record NC_087201.1, read on the forward strand.
CATACATTTACCATACATCCCCTTCATGGCTTTGTTTTTTGGAATTTTAACTCATTTGAGGCCGGTACTATGATGAGTTGTCCTATAAATGTGTATTGTTTAAAAAGATGAAAAAATGTAATATATAATCACATTTTCTGTTAATACGAAAGGATTATAGTTATCAGCTCTTAATTACACAAACTTTCAATTTACCAATGAATTTTCAACTTGAAAAGTTCAGAGTAGCCTATGTATTATTAACCCAAAACATATCCACCATCAGAAATAAGTCTAGGCTTACAATACACTGGAGAATTTAGTTTGGGCTATGATCATCATTCTTAAACCGTAGATTATCTATGATAAAACATAGCAACAATTTGCCGTATAGCCAATTTCATCAAAATATTTTTACTGCTTCACTAATGCACAACAAACAAAAACATGAAAGTTTGCGCATGAAATTATGGAAATTGACAATTCTGAAATAAGGTATAAGTGCAATGCTTGTCAAAATGTGAGGTTTACCATAGCATACATGTACAAAACACAAATCCTTAGGACTGCTGGTTTTCAGGAATGATATTTTTTCTGACCGATATAAACATTTGTCCATTTGAAGTGAATTTGTCAAGTAGAATATTTTCAATTTGGTACCGTACTTAAAGTAAACACTCATGATATGTATGCAGGAGTTGGAGCTCAAGGCTTTGTAGTGACAGGCGTACCCAAAAAAGAGCAAAGAATTTGAGAAGATTTATATTGGTATGTTCTATGTCCTATCATCAGAGGCGGACTGGCCACTGTGGCGTTGTGGTGTTGGCCACATGGGCCGTTTCCTCAAAAAGACGAAAAGGAAAGAAAATAAATCAGTCTTCATTTATAGTGTCAACTCGAGTTTTATCAGGATCCTTCATGATGAACGTAAGTTTTTTATTATATATATATATATATATATATATATATAGATATATATATATATATATATATATATATATATTATATATATATATATATATATATCTTTGGACTCTATTGGTCATTTTTACCAGTTACATATGAACCTGTAATAGCCACAATGCCCTCTTGTCTTCTCAAATTCTTTGCTCTTTTTTGGGTACGTATGTCACTACAAAGCCTTGAGCTCCAACTCCAAAGAATTTTTTTTGAAGAAATCTAGATGTCCGGTAGCGGGAAACAAACCCACGATACCATAATCACGACGAGGTGTGACCTTGCCGACCTGACCACGGTTTCCCGCTGCCGGACATCATGATTTCTTGAAAAAATAATTTTTGAAGTTGGAGCTCATGTGTATCCAAAAAAGAGCAAATAATTTGAGAAGTTAAGAGGGTAATGTGGTTATTACAATTTCATCTATATATATATATATATATATATATATATATATATGTATATATATATATATATATATATATATATATATATATATGTGTGTGTGTGTGTGTGTGTGTGTGTGTGTATGTGTATTACAATTTCATATATATATATATATATATATATATATATATATATATATATATATATATATATAGTATATATATATATATATATATGTGGTGTGTGTGGTGTTGGTGTTGTATATATATATGATAATATATCTATATATATAATATATATATATATATATATATATATGTGTGTGTGTGTGTGTGTGTGTGTGTGTGTGGTGTGGCGTGTGTGTGTGTGTGTGTGTGTGTGTATCGAGCTACAATGTCCTTACATATTTAATATCTAATTCTCTCTACCTCGGAATCAATATATTTTCATATATGCTTAACCAAAGGGGAATTTTATTTTTTCTCGATAATAGACTTGCTTGGACCAGGGCGCGAACCCACGCATCCTTTCAAATCCAGGAACGTCAGTGAAGCTTTTACCTACTGACGTTCCTGGATTTGAAAGGCTCCGTGGGTTCGTGGCCCGGTCCAGGCAAGTCTATTTTGAGAAAAAATTCCCCTTCGGTTAAGCATATATGAAAATATATTAATTCCGAGGTAGAGTGAATTAGATATTAAAGGACATTGTAGCTCGATATATGTATATGAATCACGGAAATGTGATATGACTTATATATATAATATATATATATATATATATATATATATTATATATATTTTTTCTTTTTATAAATGGAGACTGATTAATTTCTTCTTTTGAGGTAGCGGCCCATGTGGCAAACCACAACGCCACAGTGGCCAGTCCGCCTCTGATGCTAGGACATAGAACTTACCAATATAAATCTGTAGCTAATATATTGCATAGTAAATTAAATAATACTGACTCAGGAGCAGCAATAAATTCCATGAAACATACATCAGCGGCCCTGGCAAGGCATCATATATTTCAAAACCGCATGTTTACAAAGCCAACAAACCCGCCACCTTTTCAGCGGTGAGCGTCTTTACAAATTCCTCTTGAGAAACAACGGGAGCTTAATCTCGGGGGTCTTTGGCCAAGTAAAGCAAGTGAGATGCTTATCAGAAAGGAGAGAAATGGCATCTAGTTTGTTTATCCTCCACCAAAGACACCAGACAGGAGTTGAAGTTTTCGTCGTTTTGGTAACAAGAAACGCAAATGGATGTAAACGAGGAAGATTAAGTCGACTTGAGAATGTGCCTTATATTTAAAGGTTTATTATTCCTTTCCTGAAAGTCAGAGGGGTAAGGAGAAGGGGCCAGATACGACAAGCCCGAAAACAAGTGGAAGATGTTTGGCTTTCCGATAAACATTTGATGAATCCGAATTGAGTGACGGCAAATTGTTGCAGAGAAAGAGGGTCATGCGTGATGAAAAGATTCAGGATATGGAAAAATCTTGATCTTATTGCTCTTTCTTTTTCCATATATATATATAGTATATATATATATATATATATATATATATATATATATATATATATGTTTGTGTGTGTGTGTGTGGTGTGTGTGTGTGTGTGTGTGTTATAATGTGTGTCATTTTATATATTATATATATATATTTATTTATTTGTGTGTGTTTGGTTTGTGTGTCAGAAATTATAGGTTTAATACAAACAATACATTTTGTCAGTTTATTAACTTACGATACATTATTATCAATACGAATCTACTAAAATTTTGAAAAGGAGGGATTAGTTGGTAAAGTCCTCGACTTAGTTTTTTTTTTCTTTTTTTAAATAACCCGATCAGGATCGAAGGAAAGTTATTATGAAAAGTCTGAGTCTTGCTATTGTTGATATTGTTGTCATAGTCGTTCAAATCATCATTTTTAATTGCTGTTACTTTTTATTACATATATGAGAAGCAGGATCGATACCAATAATGGGAAAGTAATAATTCATCTACCTATGAAATGACTAAATAAAATATGAATCCACATTCATCCATAATTTCATAAACGGTGTACATAAAAAGAAATTTCCAGAGTGAACCCTGTATTTGTGTTCACAAAATATTCACTAACATTAGGGTCCTAATATACTGGTATCTCTCTCTCTCTCTCTCTCTCTCTCTCTCTCTCTCTCTCTCTCTCTCTCTCTCTGTACAAAATCATGCGCAGAATCGAAATTCCGCCTACGTACATATCCGAAGTAGCGACCATTCGTTTGTTGGCTAGCGATGATACTGGCGATAGGTATTAATGAAGTAAGATTTTATAGTTTATAGCTTTTTTTCTTTATAACCGGAAATTATATTAGTTATATAAAGAAAGCACATAATCTGAAAACAATGCCATTCACCAATAAAAAAGAAAAGAACAGGCGAGAGTAAATTTGGACTCTAAATACTGTTGTCTGAAAATAAAAGATTGAATTTCTCTTTTCCCAGATGATTTTAAATGACATTTGTACGAAATGAGATAGAATAGGAAATATTACCTTTCGATAAACTAATGTGAATCCAAATGCTTTTTGCTCATGGCTGAGTTTGGTGATGATGGATGTCGCACCATTAGTGCAAAATCCAATTCAGAATTTTTCTAGCAGCCTAATCAAGGTCCTTTCTGATGATAATAATAATAATAATAATAATAATAATAATAATAATAATAATAATAATAATAATAATATTAATAATAAATACTACGATGGAACTTTATTATGCAGCTTAACTCACCTCACCAAAATGATTACAAAATTGCTTATAAAGCCAAATAGGAAAAAAAAGTTACACGGCCCATCATGGAAATGAACTTTAAGCGTTATTTCAATAAGCGTTGTGACGTCGTTCATTTTGTTCTGAATTGGCGACCAATGAACGTGATAACACTTTTGATTTGGATAAACGAATTTCTCTCCTCAGGCATATGTGACGTGTATAATATATATTATATATATATATATATAGTAATATATATATATATATTCTATATATATATATATATATATTTACGCGTGTGTGAAGTCTGTGTACATGCCACATCAATAATGTTATTTCATGGCAAGGTCCACGATCACCCTTCTTTCCTGTTTTACGGTTTCTAGTTCTACTCTTCACTATATATCTGAAAATATTTTACCCGTATTAATGAAGTAAGATTTTATAGTTTATAGCTTTTTTTCTTTATAACCGGAAATTATATTAGTTATATAAAGAAAGCACATAATCTGAAAAAAATGCCATTCACCAATAAAAAAGAAAAGAACAGGCGAGAGTAAATTTGGACTCTAAATACTGTTGTCTGAAAATAAAAGATTGAATTTCTCTTTTCCCAGATGATTTTAAATGACATTTGTACGAAATGAGATAGAATAGGAAATATTACCTTTCGATAAACTAATGTGAATCCAAATGCTTTTTGCTCATGGCTGAGTTTGGTGATGATGGATGTCGCACCATTAGTGCAAAATCCAATTCAGAATTTTTCTAGCAGCCTAATCAAGGTCCTTTCTGATGATAATAATAATAATAATAATATATTGGAAGGAGACCCTCTTTCAAACAAGTTTTATTGAAAGATATTGCTGCATCAGCTGCATTCAACTTGTAAATAGTCTTCTCTATTTTTCTAACAATAGCTTTCTCTCTGCTACTACAACTGGCGAGTATTGCGCCGATATTACTCATCAGGAGGAGTCAATTTCGGGGATATTGCTTAAAATTTATTTATTTGTCACAGTACATGAACAAATAAAATATACAAGTCGATCTAGTGGCCAACGTTTCTCTCGGTATCATCCGAGCATGATCACGGCAGTGGATCGGAGTAGACTGTAGGTGTTGTCAAGATCTACTCAATATATAGCGGCAGGTCAGCAGGGGGTCAACCGCGAGCTGCATTTTCATTGGCTGGTGGCGCAATGCGCTCCAGCTATTGGTTGAAAGAAGTTTTCTTCAAGACGCTTCTCGTCGTTGAAGGTTGCGCTGTTGCAGCCTAGCTGATCGTCGAGGCTGGGGCAAGACTTCCCTGGGCGCTGTGTCACGACGGCTCGCGTTGTCATTGGCTGATGGCTGCTTGTCTCATCTGGTATTCTTTGATCGGGAGTGTCGTTCGGTCTGGTATTATTTGTGCTATTATTCATGCACATAGGTCTCCTTAGGTTGGTGGGGAGGAAGAGCACTTCCTGTGTCGTATTCAATGAGGGCTTCTCTTGTTGTATGAGGAGTGCCTCGAGCAGTCGCAAACGCCGTTGATCAGGAGCCCTCCCTATTATCTTACTATTCTTGATAATACCGTCGCGGGAGATGGCTTCCTGGTGTGCTGTCATGGTATGGTTTTTAATTGCCCCCCCAGCAAGAGACCTCTTGAAACAGTCGAATGTAGTCTACCAATTCTCATGCCCCGTCCGTGGATGTCCCGGCTCTTACGTTGGTATGACTTCTATGAAACTGTCCAAGAGGATTTCTTGCCACGCACAAGAAGGGGCAATTAAAAACCATACCATGACAGCACACAGGAAGCCATCTCCCGCGACGGTATTATCAAGAATAGTAGCTAGATAATAGGGAGGGCTCCTGATCAACGGCGTTTGCGACTGCTCGAGCACTCCTCATACAACAAGAGAAGCCCTCATTGAATACGACACAGGAAGTGCTCTTCCTCCCCACCAACCTAAGGAGACCTATGTGCATAAATAATAGCACAAATAATACCAGACCGAACGACACTCCGATCAAAGAATACCAGATGAGACAAGCAGCCCATCAGCCAATGACAACGCGAGCCGTCGTGACACAGCGCCCAGGGAAGTCTTGCCCCAGCCTCGACGATCAGCTAGGCTGCAACAGCGCAACCTTCAACGACGAGAAGCGTCTTGAAGAAAACTTCTTTCAATACCAATAGCTGGAGCGCATTGCGCCACCAGCCAATGAAAATGCAGCTCGCGGTTGACCCCCCTGCTGACCTGCCGCTATATATTGAGTAGATCTTGACAACACCTACAGTCTACTCCGATCCACTGCCGTGATCATGCTCGGATGATACCGAGAGAAACGTTGGCCACTAGATCGACTTGTATATTTTATTTGTTCATGTACTGTGACAAATAAATAAATTTTAAGCAATATCCCCGAAATTGACTCCTCTGATGAGTAATATCGGCGCAATACTCGCCAGTTGTGTAGTAGCAGAGAAAAAGCTATTGTTAGAAAAATAGAGAAGACTATTTACAAGTTGAATGCAGCTGATGCAGCAATATCTTCAATAAAATAATAATAATATTAATAATAAATAAAACTCTACGATGGAACTTTATTATGCAGCTTAACTCACCTCACCAAAATGATTACAAAATTGCTTATAAAGCCAAATAGGAAAAAAAAGTTACACGGCCCATCATGGAATGAACTTTAACAAGCGTTATTTCAATAAGCGTTGTGACGTCGTTCATTTTGTTCTGAATTGGCGACCAATGAACGTGATAACACTTTCGATTTGGATAAACGAATTTCTCTCCTCAGGCATATGTGACGTATATATATATATATATATATATATATATATATAGATATATATATATATATATATATATATATTTACGCGTGTGTGAACGTATGTGTACATGCCACATCAATAATGTTATTTCATGGCAAGGTCCACGATCACCCTTCTTTCCTGTTTTACGGTTTCTAGTTCTACTCTTCACTATATATCTGAAAATATTTTACCCGTTTACTTGATTTCTATAAGATTTTCAAGATGTACTTTCATTATAAGATCGTTCTATTACCTTTCTATATACAGTGATGGTTTTATACTTTCCACTAAGGCCAACAAATATTTCGTGCTCGTTTCTGAAACAGGCTGCCCAGTACATTAGGCGATACAAAATATCGGCATCACCTAGATTAAGGCGCTGCCTGCATGCATGTTATATTTATCTGAGGAGAGAAATGCGTTTATCTAAATCAAAAGGTTTTATAACGTTCATTGGTTGCCCAGTCAGAAAAAAATGAACGTCGTCACAATTACGTTTACTCAAATAATGCTTATTATGTATTTCCATGATGGGTCATATAACTTTTTTCTCCTGTTTGGCTTTGTAAGCAATTTTGTTACAGCTTAGGTTAAGTGTGTTGAGCTAGCTACATAATGAAGTCCATCGTACAGTTTTATTATGTAAACTATATATATAATATGTATATATATATATATATATATATATATATATATATATATATAAATATAAAATATACACACACACGTTACATATGCCTGAGGAGCGAAATGCATTTTATCCAAATCCAAAAGTGTTAAATAACGTTCATTGTATATATATATATATATATTATATCATAATATATATATATACTATTATAAATCTATATATATATATACTCATTCTATATACAATGAACGTTTATAACCACTTTTTGTGAATTTGGATGAAAACCCTATGAAATATATATATTATATTGATATATAATATATAGGATATATTATTATGTATTGTCGTAACCATACATACATACATACATACCATACATACATACCATACATACATGACACACACATGACGTGAAAAAGAGGGATGTACATTCTGTATTTCTTAATAAGTAAAAGATGTGTAGATTTTTTATGCTTTAGTGATAAAGCAGACTGAAATACTAGAACAAAAGCATGAAGTAGTAGAGTGGTCATAGTTCTTCAATACATTATCAGCAGTGAAGTTTTAAAAAGAAATATGAAGGGTGACGGTAGGACCCTTGATTTGGCGTAGCTAATTCTTCAAAGAATTGCACTATAATGCAATCTGTGCTAGGTGCTTAACTATACAGAAAATATGCAAGTATCCAACCGACTTTATAAAACAAAAATCTAAGAAAGCACATAGGGTTACCGGAAAAATCAATGCCAGATAGCTGTATTACACGAGACTGAAAAAAGGACACCATGGTTCCATTGAAGTACATTACTATTGCAACTTTGCACAGCAAGAGCAAAAGAAACTCTCGATTGCACCTCAATGTATGTAGTAATAGCTCTTGCAAAATGCAAGAGTTTTTTTTTTTTAACAGATCAATGTCAAAGCGAAACACATTGCATTCTGTGCTGTCTTTCATAGTTTTTACTGCAGTATACTGTATTATATATAATATGGTTGCTAGTTACAGCTTTTATCTCTCCGTCCGTATCTAGTTTTACATTGTCATAGAAGTATTGTTCTCATATTATTTATAAGTGAACCATGGTGTTTTCCCTTTGTAAGTGTAAGCAAGAATAATCATACAACTAAATCTCAATGAGCCTGAATTATTATTATATATATGACTGATATATATATAATTATAATATATCATATATATATAAACTTCTATTAAAGAAATAGTATTTAAAAAATATATATTATATATAATGATAATATATATATTCATATATATATATATATCTATATACCTATCTATATATATATGCAGTACAGCAGGGATTTTCAACTTTTTTCTTCCCCCGTACCTTTCGGGCATTTGTAATGTCAGTAATGTTGCTAATGTACCCCCAACTCAGAAAATATTCAAGGTTAAGGTACTGAGCTGCAAAACCAAAACACATTATTATTACATCAGATGCGAAGGGAGTTAATGAAATGGTTGGAACTGATTTTCAGGAGCAGTTTTTGCTAAAGCACATCGAAAGGAAAGTCGACATGTACATTCATTCGAGACCTAAGGGGACCCTTGGCGCACCCTAGGTTGAAAACCCCTGCAGCACAGCATATAAGGAACTGAGATTGGAATGTTACATAAACGCTCACAAAAAAGAGAAATTGACTGCTGTGGAGACAAATGTCAAATCTAGGGCGTCTCAATAGAACGATTTAAGCTGGTTCAATACTTTTTTCTGAACTGTTCTTCACCCTCCATTAACTAACTTGGTTTCATGCGTGTCCTTAGTCCTTTCATTCAGATATTCAGCCCATTTTTATTCGATAATGTTACGAGTTATACTCTGATTTTTTTTATCTCTGAGAGGAAAGCGATGCCATAGAAGGCAAAGGAGCGTAATTAAATAAGCTGCAAGGTTTTCTGCATTTAGCGGTCGGGTCTTGCAGCCAGACTCCTGCCCCCGTCTTAATTAACTGTGAAAATAAGTCAGGAACAAGAATTCACTTATAACCGGTCTTTTATCCCACTGTATAGCATTCGTTACGCCAATTCGCTCAGATTAAGGAGCATATAAATACCAGATTGCGAAAGAATTAACCAGATAACACACATGAAAATGCTATTTCATAACGCCAACGACAGAATAAGGTTTAAAAGAACAAAACACAATATAGCAGCATAGTGGAAAAATAACGAAAATCAGGTCATGAAAAACATGGACCAGAACAGTAAATGTAACCAAAAACCATTGGTCAGGAAGGGAAAGTGAAATTTCCGTCAATTTAGCCAATTTGCAAGAGCAATTAGATATGGGGGATACATCAGAATTTTGTTTACGTTACGGGAAATTCACCCATAAAAGAGAGAGAGAGAGAGAGAGAGAGAGAGAGAGGAGAGGCGAGTGGTGAGAGAGAGACGTTTGAATCGTTTTTTGCTTAATTCTTTTAAAAGAAGCAAATAAATTAAGGGAATAAGATAGGTCTGATAATGCAGAACGGATATGACATGACCAAACTATTACTTAACCGTATCTTTTAAATCTTTAAGCAACACATTATCGTCGTGGATTTTATGAGAGCAAAGATTTTCAACCCAAAAGGGTTTCTCTAAACACTATACTATTTTAGATTATTATTTGGCTGCTGTTTCTAGGTCATAGTAGTTCATAAGGTAGACGATAGCACTGCAATATTACCTCATGAAATAACTTTCAGTATATAATAGTATCTCGGAAAGGTTGGTTAGTTTAGCGTAGTTCTCTATCCTGTATTTTAATGGACGGAGGTTTATCAAGTTGGCAGAGTTCTTCTGAATTATTCTCAATATAGTATTCAGTGTTATGGGATAAGCATATTCATAAATGAGGTATGCATTTCTCGTTTGAACTCCCTTTTTTGTGTTGATTCGATATATACTTATCGTCATTAATTTACATGTGTGACATTAGAAAACATATCACTATAATGTTTTCCAGTAGAAAGAAAATACAACCATTAAGTGTGCCCGTTCGATTTAACTACTAAAACCTAAATAGTGGCACACATCCCGAGAGCACACTAATTGCTCGCATTTTTCTTTCCCAAATCCTCAAGAGCGTATTTGAAAATTGTATGAACCTATTCTGACGATTAATATACTTACTCTTAAGTGAGTATAATTTTGATGGGGACAGGTTCTACATCCTATATTTTACAATCGAAAATGTGCTATGAACCGGTTGGGTAGTGTTGTTAGTTTACCGAGGTGAGATTCTGACATGATAGTGTTCATTTGTTTTCCTTTTCTTGACGCATATGGGACGGGCATTTTGATCGTGTTGTATTCAGTTTCCTTACCACACTTTGGAAGCAAATCACCTGCCCAATATAATCTCCGAGAGTGCTATCCGTTTCCCCTTGTTGTAGAACTGAACTACTTCACTCTAGGAAATTTTCCTTTAGAGCCACTTTGAATTTATGATTTTAGGATCTCACCGGTTCGTTTGGTCTCTCCTAAAAAGCAATTTTAGACCCACTCTGGTACTCAGAAGTTCGAAATTCTTAAAGAGTAAAATTATGTAAGGTTTCTGGTTCCATTGCCACAAGCATTTATCAGTCTCTGATTCCTTTATTTCTTCATGTATATATATATATATATATATATATATATATATATATATATATATATATATATATATATATATAGCGAACAATAATTTCGTTCACCCTTGAGCGAATCATTGACAAGGTTAAGAAATACATTCATAGAAAAAGAAACGGATTTTCTTTAATATTCAGGCAATAACAAATGCTTGTTTTTTTTTATTCCGATCAAAACTAATATTTCTCATTACGCTTTCTTGTTAATTTTTCTTTTAAAGATGTGAGCGATGTTGTGAGTGCATTTCATTTCGCTCGACTTCCCCCTTCCGTGTGGTTTTATAATTCTGAAATCATGCTTTCAGTAAGGCAGAGGGAAATTTTAAATCCCAACAACAATTTCTTTACTCTCAGTGATGTAAGGATTACCGTTACCAACTGCCATTCTGAGCTATAATCTGAAAGGTTAAATTTTTTTTCCTACTATCTGTGCATTAGTATTTCAGCCCATGTTTGGTTTAGTTTCTTGAGTTACATATGACGACAACAACAACAGATATTAACAAAATGCATACAAACGCATGTTCTCTCTCTCTCTCTCTCTCTGTGTGTGTGTGTGTGTGTGTGTGTGTGTGTGTGTGTGTGTGTGTGCTGGGTTCCAAAAGTCGAGGAATTTCCAGACAACCTCTATTTTCTATTGTTCTGTTCAGCACAATAGTTCCTGCGTGGCAATTAACACTCGTCATGACTGAGTTTTAGTTTATATGTGGTTTTGTTCAAGCAAAGTCTGTGGAAAATTCAGTTTCAAATTGACGTACATCCTGGGCTGCTTCGGTTTCAGTCCCTGCGCGTGCGATGGATTTTGAACGCGTAAAATACTTTGGAAGACGAAGGATTGAGCAGTTGTTAGTCAGCCGCCTATGTTTCATAGTTCTAACTTGAATAGTTTATTTCATTATTGTATTATCACTAGAAATAGTCATTGTAACTAGAAATTATAGCTATAATTATTTTCGATTCTGTATCTCAACATGACATATATGATTGCTGTTTCCGAATGTAAGTACGGAAAGATGGAAACATCGACTGTCAAGAATTCAAACATTTGTAATTGGGCAAAACTCATGCCAACAACACCCCCTAACCCATCCCAGTTTCATTTAACGAAGCCTTTAATAGCATAGAAATATCTAAATGGCATTTTATGAGATACAAAAATGCCTGTATTAAATTTATCATTGATGTATCAAATTTACTTCATTGACATTCCAATAGATAAAATAGTATAATGATATCTGTGAAGCAACAGACATTTCGATCGAAATTCAAAAAGAAACGTTTTTCTGACAAAGTAATTTTTGTGAGACTAAGTGACGTAGCCTAGAAATGGAGCTGGATATTTAAAACTTAATGGATCTTAATGTGCACAAATTATAAATTACGTCTCAGACAACTGCATGATGTACCTTATACTAGTAAAAATAACTGGTTCCATTTAAACAATGAGATTAATTCCTTATAGCAAATGCAAAAATGGTTTCAAAAGCAATATAATATGCACATGAGAAATAATGTGGGTTAAATAAGAGAAAAGACACATAGCTTTACCTTCTTGTAGTCTTTTTTTTTATCCGGGTATACCAAAAATCAATACCATCTTTGCCAAACATTGATGTATTAACACTGTGTATTCCTTTCAATCCAGCGATTTCAGTGAATTGTAATGGACACATAAATCTCACTGATGGTACTACTCAGTCTTATATGTAATAGACATGGTATAGTATTATTTGTATAATATATGATATTTTTTCATTTATCTTGGTCCTAAAAAAATGTCGACGCTGATGATTATATAGGTTTGTTTTGAGAGATATGTAGATTTTTTTGGTTATCAAAAATGCCTAAACAAGCGCTTCGCATATATGTATGTTATGTGAAATTCCTAGTACATTTACCTAAGTGGATGCTGTCGTTGTTTTCCACAAGGATTGTTCACATAAATTTATAGAATGTCTGTATCGAAGGGTATTCCTCACTTGTTCTATCCCATTTCTTTTGAACGTTAATGGGGAAGTGGATATGTCTGTATATGCTTTCAGTGAGAGAGAAGATAATCTTTTAAAGTACGCCTCAAAATTTTTCAATTTATTTCCAGTTACAAAATAGCTCCTGCTGTGGAATAGGTGTGGAACTATCGGGGGAAAGGTTTGGAATATATTAGATATTTTGGCTTCGTCTATTTTTCATTGGTATTATAAGTTAAAAGCCTGTGACCATCACTGCAAATCATGGAAAACAGGAATTTTAGTCTCTCATCTTAAATCATGGTTCGATTATTATTTTGCTGGAATTGTCAGGCAAAAGTATATTATTAATCTGAGTTTTAATAGCTATACCAAGAATAGAATGCTTTATATTTTCTGGTGGAATCTGATTCAGTATCATTACTATAGGACGGACGGGAGGTAGCAGCACCGTTAATTTTACAAGTCATCCAAAGAACAACAAAAATAATTTTTACTGCGATCTCCGCCCCCAAGTTACCTATTGATCTCAATGCAGATGCTGACGCCTTTTTTTAAACCTATTTTTCATTTTTATCTACGATCTCTCTCTCTCTCTCTCTCTCTCTCTCTCTCTCTCTCTCTCTCTCTCACTTGATCTGTGTATATTTCTATCGTGAAGTTTCAGGATCATTCTACATGATTTCAGTGTGTGTAGCTGTGCATTTTCTCTACTCCAGAATATCTACATTATTTCATATAAATTTCTTTTAAACCAATGAAAACGTAAATTAATAAAAGAAGTACTACGTAATTGTATGGGATTTCCAGGGAATACAGTGGCTTTCGGAAGAAATCTTTATGAAGATAATTAAGAGCGCAATATAAAACAGATTTCTGAAAAAAAATAAAAATTTAATTTACGCAAAAGAATGTATGAAATATCGAGATTTATTCTCAGTTCTGTTGCTTACATACTTGTGTTAACTCGACCCTTTTTGGCGAGATGTTCTTTATGAATTAATTTTCTCGTAAAGAATAATATTTCAATCAACTGGTCATTAAATATCATTGATGAATATTTTCGGGTACATTCTTCATTTATTATCATCTTTCATTGTTTCAGACGCACCGTTGTTTGATACTTCTTAACTGTATCAAAAACCCTTTTTTTATACTTATTTGCAGTACTAATATTTAAACACGCACAACCACACGGACATATATATATGTGTATGTGTGCGTGTTCATTATATATACACACATATGTATATTCATATTACATACGTATATATGCGTGTGTGTGTGTGTGTTTGTGTGTCGTATTTTACAACGCATGACATTTGCATATCCTGTCAGAGACGTGATAGCATACATATAGAAATGCATTCCGACTTTACGTTAACTTGAATAATAATATACTGTCGTTCGTTAATAATAAGAGATGTATAACTTTTACCTGGAAAGGTTGCGATAACGTTCCCCCCCCAAAAAAAAAAATGTTAATTTCCTAGGTGGAAAATACTAAACAGGTCGAAATTGTATTATTAGAAGTCATTTAGATTATCCATCTTTAAAAAATGCGTTTTTTCAAGTATTATCTTCGCTTTATTGAACGCTGAAATGTTTTTGGTTTTGACAGCTAATTTAGTCGTAAGAAGAGGAACCGTTCAGAGTTTAATTGGTTTTTTCTGTCGACCAGTATAGGAGTATAGATGTGAAAGGACATGAAATACAATATGAAAGTAGCAATAGGATGAATGAAACAGCTCTCGTTAACAAAACTGCATTGATAAAATTAGATTTCTTTTTGCATTGTACAATAATGATGTAAAATTCTCTTATACCCCAAAAACTAACTGGAGGACATACCCAAATCCAGACGGGCAAAAAATTGTATATTAATTCAAAATATGCACAGTTTAACTGTTTTAAATTTGTATATTAATTCAAAACATACACAGTTTAACTGTTTTAAATAGAGTCAACATATCGATCTAACATCGACAGAATAGAGGAATAATATCAGAAAGCAAACGAAGGTGCGCGCACAAGGAATGCCTTGAAAATGAGATCTATAGACAAAAGACGTTGTAATAATAAATGTCACTTATAGCCGTATGACTGTGTTCTAAAGCTGATATAAAAGTAATATACATGCATAACTTTACACACACTAAGTCAGCCCATGTCAGCAGTGGTCTTGACACACCTCTTCGCCTTTTCTTTCTGTTACCCCTTCGGCCTTCTTTTTCCCCCTGGTCTCCTTCCTCTCGGCGTATTAAAATTATGAACTCTCTCCCTTATATCCTTCTAATGTCTACAGATGAGTATTGTACCCCAATACGCTCTGATGCATCTATTTTTTTTTATTATTCCAACCTTTTACCACTGTTTCGTGTCAAAGCATCACTAATCCTTATCCTTGTCACTCCAGGTATACTAAGCAAAAACCTCGCTTCAAAAGCTTCAATCAATGTTCTTTCATTCGCTTTCAGCATCCGTGTTTCACCGAGATCAAGGATAGTTAGTTTAACATTCGCTCGATTCATTCACTTTCAAAACACTTCATTGGTATTATGATTTTTTGTGTTATGGACTATTTAATTATCATGACCATTCAGTTGTGGTTATGAAGTGGACTTCTGAACGACTGACTCTTAAGAGACTTACATCAAAAGCGTTTATCAAGGTAACAAATATAACAACGAAGGGTACAAAATACAGACTGGTCTTATAACTTAGCTGTTTAGAATTAATGTAGTCTTTGTTCATTTCTTACATTGCATTTTGACACAAGCTGTAGTTGTTTATTCGTAGCATTTCAAAGGGCTTTGCGCCTTTATTTTATGCGTTATCATATATTAGTATTTTCAGTTATATATACACAACGTATATGCATGCGTTTTTTGCAAGAGCATGAAAGCTGCAAGTCTGGCAATGATTTGTAACTATAGATGGGACACTACAAAAAAAGTTATTCATTTGGCTTCTGTAATAGGCGGTGATATATACATATACTCGTATAAACTAAGGAAGCTCTCTGAATTCAGAAATAGGCAAATTCAAAGTTAAAGATGTGAAAATACAGTCAAAATGAAAGTAAATTCTCTGTGATCACAATAATCATGTGAAAAACGTCGTGACATGCAATATCAGTTCATTAAGGTAATATTGAACGTGCGGGTGCTTGTTGTCTGCGAATTAATTGGCTAATAGATACCTAGGAACGTTAAATTCAACATCGAATATGTATATATTTATTAATCTTGTAGTTTTGTTTTAGTTTGGACGAAATGATAGTTGTAGGTGATGGAATACAGAACAAACTTGTTACCAGTGCTAGTCAGACTTAACAAGCGTACAAGGACAATAGGGAATCGTGTCTGTATTTCGG
>NC_087201.1:126928891-126936391 GCF_015104395.2 Macrobrachium nipponense
ATCAAAGTTAAGGTATGAAGAAGTGAGAAGGGAAACTGAAGATCGTTGATGATCAGAATAGGTGAGAAAAGAGAACAAAGAAGAGCACTACCATAAATGATGGGGGGAGAAGAGCAGAAGTTGCATGGTTGAGATCAACGGACAAATGATCAGATAAAACAACTGAAAATTAGTTTGAGAGAGGAAGGATAAAACTCTGAGCTGCTTGTCTGATTGAAAGAGCCTTGTGTCCACTTTTGTCAAATGACTTAAAAATATGAAGGACTACGTGTATTTTGCCTCTGGAAAGCTGTATTCGGATCTGAGTCAAATAATGAATACAAAACGCTTCGGGAAATGAGATTTCAGGAAAGTCTGTAATACGTTAACGATAGTAAAAGTTAAAGATCACGGTAATAAGGGAGGCTGTAGACCATGAAACGAGTGCCTCTTCATTCTTGAAGTCATACTGATCTATGAAATTAATTAGACGTTATGTGGAAGAGAAAGAAAAAACAGACACGAACTTGGAAACATACTACACTTAATAGCGTTAGTCCTTCAATAGAGATAGTTGTTATTTTAACTAGACTTGACCTTGCATTAATATCTTGACCAGGTGTTCGGATGTCATATACAGTTATGTTTGTTAGTCCTTGGCCTACTGCAAAGTTCAAATGTTAAAATGTTACTGTTGCATGTTCTCTCCATTACATGGAGTAATTGGTGGCTTTTAGGCACAGCATATCATCTCGCCCAATAAGGAACATGTTTTGGAAGAGTTACACGGTATTTAGGTAAAATATCGAATGATAGCTGTGGTGAATATCGCGAGTGCTGTTTGTCGAATACAAATAACAAAGGTATTAGCTCATATTTTTCTTTCAATTTCGTACACATCACTTGAAGTAATACGGTTCAAAGAGGCACTCCGTAAAATATGCACTTAATGGAAACGTCAGCCTCATTTTGTCGTTGAACTCAGAGTTCATCATTTACCAAGAAATCAATTTTGTCACAGGGCCTTGAAGCATTTCCCAGTTTCATTCCCTTTACAGGACTGCAATACCTGATATCTGCAGTACATGTAGAGTGGATTCATGAATATCCTGCTATATTATATATTTAATAATTTCCTAGTTCTATTTGGATGTTAAGACTACGAGGTTTACTCATTTCCGTCTGATTTTAATTTTGTTGGTTTAAATAAATTTCTCAAAGGAATATTAGTTAAGTCAATACGAGAGGTGTTCAGCCTTATGGAAAACGATTTCGTTGAAAATGTTAAAAGCGCACAGTAAATGAAAAGCACAAGGTAACCCAACATGTAGTGAGATGGGTCACTGAATAGGTTGGATGCTAGAGCCTTTGTGGCTTAGAAATTCTTCAGTTGTTTGCAATTTTTTATTTCATTCACTTAGTGATAAGCAATCACTAAGTGAATAAACTTGGCAAACCAAACTGCCGACAGTTGAACGTACTTGGTGATTCAGTATTAAGCCGAACCCATTAAATTTTGTCAGTATTAATAAAATAAATAAATACCTGTCGTGAAAAATGATAACTCAGGTGATATTGTAGAGCTTTCTCCCTCTCTCTCTCTTTATTCATACATACATATGTACACAAGCACTATATATATATATATATATATATAATATATATATATATTATATATATATATATATATATGTATATATATATATGTGTGTGTGTGTGTGTATGTATTTGTATGTATGTATATGATGCCGTCATGAACAGGCAGAGTATTGAATTTTCATTTACAATACACTTTTACCTATAAGTAGGCGCTACTCAGATTTTACCTGCACATTGGTCGATATCATTTTGCAAGGTTATTTGAACTTCCATTAGATTCATAATGACGGCCAAAATTCCAAGCAAAATTATCCTTATGTATTGGGTAGATATTAATACAGATGCCGACAAATTTCCGATTCGTATGGCATTTACGCAACATTGCAAGGAACTCGGGTATTTGAAACCAGAAAATTACTGTCTGGAATTTACTGCGATTAAATTGTTCTAACTTGGTGTTAGAATTAATACGAAAATAAATTAACGATAAGGATACTTTGCTATTATGCAGTTTTTCAGGTCGATTATAAGAAAATATTTCCATTACATAATATTGTAGAATTCCATATTTACCAGAACACTAGGAGTCTTCAGTCACGCCACGTAGTTAAATTACTGAACAAATGGATGACTAAGACTTGCTGGGGTCCATTTGGGAAATTTATTTTATAATTTTTGGTAATACATTAAGTTTAGCTAGATGACCGTCCCAAGAGGTCCTTTATGATTGACTTCATGTACTGGTCTCTTTCAATGTTACTTTCAGTGATAATCAAAATAGTTTAAGCTATTTCGATAATCACTGTTTTCCTTTTCTGGATCTTTCAAGTTTAAAGATTGAGAAAAGGAAATCAAGATAAGGAAAATGAAGCATTTCTTTCTCAGAGATTCATAAGCTTAATGAGAAGAACCTTCCCTGAAATCCGTATGTCATTGTGTTAAGAACGAATGTATCAAACGGGACAAAATAAATGCAGTTTCCTTTGTTGGAGATAAGGGGTGAAATATTAGTTAGAAATCGAGAAAAGCGAGAAACTTATGCACAAGAGAAGAGTGCGAAACAGTACGGGTCTTTGTCCTTTTTATGGCTGCATAAAATGTTATATCTTTTTCCTGCTCGTGCTCGAGGCATATTTATATTGAAAATGATGCTCAGTTATTTATCTTAAACTTTAGAGGTCACTTAGTATACCTTAAAGATTTCACTTTTTATAAAGTTATACGGACTCATTATAACCATTGGTGAGTTTTTACAGAAACATGTAAGATGCATTTTAATGTCTTGTAATAACAATGCCATTGTAAAGAAAGTTAAATGCAGTAAAATATAATTCTCACTTAACTGTTCAAAGCCCACTGGCTATTTCGATTATTTCCTTGGAATTAATGATGCATGAACATATGTTATATCCGAGAACTTCTGTGAAAGTCAATATACACTTTGCTATTCCGCAGAGCGGACTTGCACGATGGTTTTGCATTAATTAAACCAAGCTACTCGAAGCAAGAAAGAACTCAAGTGGTATTAGTATTCTGATATGATATACTTTACGTCACTGTGTTTATGGTAATTATGGATTTTCCTTAAAATGAACTGTGATCTCGTTCCTTAATAAACTATCCAGAAATCCTAATAATGCGTGCATAACAAAAGATACGTCAGCACAACCGACCAAATATTAAACATGAAATGACTACTGAAAAATTACGCCTGTTTATGTTTTCTGGAGTCCAAAATATAAGGTTAAGAAACAAACTGCTGATCGGCGATCAAGGAGTAAAAGGGGACTGAGCAGGTCGGAAGATGGCTATTATTTTGTTTCTCAGTAAATTCCAGTGTTAGTTAGGTAAGTCTTGTCAATTTTGTTATCCCAAAAAGTGGGTAAGAAAATTTATGGCATGCAAAATCATTACTTACAGATATTACGGAAATTCTCAAAGGTCTCGTTGATTTACCATCACTGTATGATTTTACTAAGCGATGAAACTTCTGAGAGGAACAGAATTTATTCAGTTCATGCGTGGATATGATGTAAAACCTTCTCCCGCAAACTGAGACTTACTATAAAGACGAAAAATTTTGCACTCCGAGGTTTCAATTTCCTCGTGGCCATAAACTCAGTTTATATCGCATATCACGTTTTAATACCCGTAACAGAAGCTATACATTATACATACATGCGATAACTGTCGATTTCATATATATTTTACTGACACAAACCCATTCTTCCTCTCTGGAAACGCGATGTTAAATGCAATCCAGTTTTCTAGCTGAAATATGTGAAATCTATTGGTCACATTCATCAGACCTATGTAAACATAGCGGCCACACGCATCGCACTCTTCATTTCCCGATTCGCTAATATTTTCGGATGCGTTTTTCAATTAAACTTTCAATCCGTTTTTGGGGAAATGAAATTAAAGAAATTGTCTGCCAACATAAGGATGCGAACCTTGGTATGGAAAAGGTGTAGGCAATCGCTCAATAATCACGCTATCACTGACGTTAATGTTTGTCTTTGCAAATTCCGCGGTGAATGAGAAGGTCGGTAAAAAGTGCTTCCACTCTTTTTGCAAAAATGTGTATTCGTTTTGTTGTATGTCACGCAACCCCGATTTAATTATTACCTTCGATCTTCCTTTGTTTAGTTCCATTATAGAGAATTTTTAAAAGACGTCGCTGTATGACGTTCGTCTACATTATTTGCTCTCGCAAGAAACGCCACTCTTACATATCTCAACACCAAAAACTTCACCACTTACTATGAGAGTTTAATGGAATATATATATATATATATATATATATATATATATATATATATATATATATATATATATAACTGTATCTTTATCTGTGTGCACACACACACATATAAATATATATATATATATATATATATATATATATATATATATATATATATATATATATATATATATATTGGCAGTCACTGTGGAGCAATTTGGTGAAACATGTATGACAGACATTTCCTTTGTGCACAAAAAATGACAAAGAACGTGATACTGCGGTTTTTTTTTTTTCTAACGAAACTAAACAAAGGAAGGCACAAGGTAATAAGTAAATTTTGATTGTATCATTAAAGTATAATAATAAATAATGAGACTTTTTCATGAACTGTTTAATTACATTGCTGGAGTTTTCTATTTATCTGACCCTTATCTAACCACACTTGTTCTAAGGAGAAAGGTTTACACAGAAACTTCAAGCTATGTTAAATTTTACTATAAAATTGATTTATACTAAATAATTCTAAAGTAAACTTAGTAATCACAGTAGAAACCTGGGTCCACGAATATCTTCTTTTACTTACAGTAATGATCTAAGGAAAAGTTATCCATTGAAATACTCATAAAGATGTTTCATCATCCTCTGGGTATTTAGAGTTGAAATTGTGACATAAAACCATCATTGTTTGTGGATGGAATAAATTCCGTCAACATGCCCTGACCATTATGGCACTACCTTGCGTAGGCGATGTTATTCTATTTAGTGGTAGGGAATATCTGTCTGTACATGAGCTTTTCCGTCTCATAAAACTCACCATAATCAACATTAAAAATAATTAAAGATAGTGAGCAAGACAGACCAGTGAATAGTTAAAAGACCTTTGAAAATGGTAGAGTGAGGCCAAAATAATATTTGTTTTACAATACGAAAAGTGTGCGATGTATTTGAAAAGCATTGTTCGTATATCGACATGGCCCTTTTGCTAATGAGTTTCCTTTGTAGATGCATGAATCAACTTTTGACAGCAGACCATTTTTATGAGGAGGATTCATTTTCGATTCACCGGCTACAGAATAAATGTGGAAATAACTCTCTCTCTCCTCTCTCTCTCTCTCTCTCTCTCTCTCTCTCTCTCTCTCTCTCTCTCTCTCTAGTCATCGGTCATTGTACTGAAGACTGGATTTTGGGTAGCCAGAATTATTCTTGGTATGGGTGGTGATAAACTTTCAAAATATGAGTAACGAAGTATACACATTTATGTCACTGATAAACCTAGAATATTGCAAGAAGTTAACATTTATCTACCACGGTCACTCATTGTCTAGAATGCAACAATGCAAGTCATAATTATTTGTTGAGAGTGTTGTATGAGAGAGAGAGAGAGAGAGAGAGAGAGAGAGAGAGAGAGAGAGAGAGAGCAGCTGTGGGCCACGCTGTTGGAAGCTCTGTTAATTGCTTAATCCTGTAGCCATCAACTTCATCGCTGGTGTGTTTGGAATATCTGAAACGACCTTCTCTCGGAGCGAAACAGCGATTCGCGGGGAAACTAAATAATTGCCCGCAAACCCTTGCTGTCTCTCATTTCGGTCATCTAGCTGGTTCTCGGCAAAATCCTTGTTTACCTTATATTGATTTCCTAAGTCAAATTTGGCATGTGTAAGTTATGCCGTTTATAACAATTTATTAAGGATATAAGTTTTGTACCTATGACCAACGTTGTTTGGCAAGTAAATCATGTTTTAGGCGAATTTTGTATGCACCATTTACAAGGTACGTTGTATTGCGTCATTCGGTAAAAGAGTGAATGTAAAACACGTGAGATTCCAGCACTCGAAGGATGGAAATTAAATGCGTATTTACCACAGTTTATTTAGGGGTAGAAGAAGCCTTAAAACATGACTATTCGGAACATACTACGCTGCTACATTTTATCAGCAGTGAATAGCTAAAAGCAGAAAGAACAGATGCGGTTTGGATGGTAGAGCCTTCGAAATTGATTTAACTCTCTAACGCTCCTTCATCAGCAGTTATCTAATTTTACAGTCTTGGAAGGAAAGCTCAACCAATTATAGAACGGACGTAAAGCAATATTTCACTTTTTCTTGCGTGGCACGGCCTGTGCAGAGGAAGAACGTTACCTGAAAAGAAGACGGAGAGGCAGTGGAGAGTGAAATTATGACCTTGGCGTAAAAGTAGACTGTAATAGGAAAACTCAATCGTAATAAAACTCATGTATTTATATATAAAACATCCTACCGAAGGGCAAACATTATTTTCTTGATGATTTAAGGTTTGATTTCGATAATGATTTAGGAAGTTTCTAACTTAGGGTATGTCAGCAATGGCCCGAGCTCCCAGTTTATCACTGGTTTTTCGGTTTCGTGAGTTGAACTTTGCAAATTTATGTTTACAGTATTTATCTATATTTTGCAACCCATGTTACATGTTTAGGTGATGTAGTGCGCTTTACTTAGTTGAAAACGTATTTTCTATTTCTGGAGGCCGAAATCAAATATGCAAAACATCATATCATCATGAATGAGCGACTAATGTACATATACGTGAATGAAATACCCTCGACAATCGTTCTTGTCCCGCACTGCACATCCTTTTTCAGACGTTCAATGTAAAAATCCTACTTTGAGCCGAAAAACTATTTTTTTTCTTTTCATTTTGGTTCTCATTAAAAATGGCCATCGCTAATGCTATCGTTGTTACTATAATAGTAGCAGAGGGAGCTACGTTTACTTAAGAGCATATTTTGTACATTGTTCATTCGTAATAATGTCTATATAACAAGAAAATAGAAAAAGGTCTTTCGCTTCATGGGTCTTTCCTTCAGATTATCAACAAGAAAGCAAATGAGTGTCGACTTTTTATTATTGCTGCTGCTGTTGTTTCAGTACCATAATTGCAAACAATAGCAGTATTGTTATGATCTATCATTAATATCCACAACACAGTTAACATGATATTCATTTATGAAAGAGTCAGTATTAGGTGAGACGTACGAAAGTTTGGCTACACCGGAGGCTATGTGACTAATCCAATATTCCGCCTTTGATCTTTGTTCTAGACTTTCAGGTACCAAAGAGTAATGAGCGTGAGACAACCTTCTGAATACTTGATATAGTCTCTTCAGACTACAAAGACGTGTTATACGATCCTCCTCC
>NC_087201.1:126941391-126956391 GCF_015104395.2 Macrobrachium nipponense
GTTAACGTAGTTGAGTGGATGCTGGTGTAAATGGGTAGTTCTACGAGTTTTCACGTGATGGCAGTGGTCTGCAAGGCGGAAGGTGACATGGTCTGTTGCTCGTTGCTCCCAGGCCCGGCTGGTTCTGCATGGGTCTTGTATCTGCAACAACAAAGATCTCAGTGGTGGCTGAGAATTTATGGCATCTTGCTAAGGTGTTTTTGAAGGACCAATGCCCAGCAAGAGACCTTCTGCTTCAGGGAATACCCCAGCAGAGAGAGTTAAGTATCAAGCCACCTTGAGCGGATCCTCCATATCACAGCTATGTAACCCTCTTAGACCAAGATCACCTCAGAGCAACGAGTCAGTGGTCATTTAGGGCCATGGCTTCATGCCGTTACCAACCACCTTTTAAGGTGCGCTTCTTGCACGCAAGAACTCCTAGAACCACCATTTTGGGCTGCATGGACTATTCCAAGATTAAGATGTCGGGTTGTCTAAGAGCAGTTTGATCAAAAACAACTTGTCAGATACTTTTTCTGTAAATCCACAAGGCCGGGAAGCCTAGTGAAATTTGCTGTCACCCACGAAAAAGGTGTAATAATAATGATAATAAAACTAATAACAACGATATGATATTCTAGATATGATGAAGTGATTCTGAGAACTATAAAGTATGAATTTTATTCAGAAGAAGAAATCGTATAGATCTCAGCATCTTCGGTATCATTGCTATTTATTACACTTGTAATATTCATTGTCGTCAAACTTTTTAAAGGTAAATCTTTGACTTAAGGTACAACAAAACCTCCTAGAAGAATAAAAAAATTACAAAATCCATTTAATCGTTTTTCCACACTTAATTCTTGTAGTTGGTTACTGCGACAGATGATATTTCTGAACTTTCGATATAGCTGTATTAAAGAAATACATGGTAGTGAAGTTATGAGGAGGTAAATAGCTCAAACTGTAGATAGTAAGGAAACCTGAAAATTATATCTCATGTTTAAAATCCTTTTCAATATAATAGCCTTATAGTTTTAGCTATCTGTTCAAATAAGATGTTTTCGACAAATTCCAAATGCCAAGGTATTCAGTTGGGCCTTTTATTAAGAGCGCACAGTCCTGAAATAACTTGGGAAATAATGGCACCTGGGTTCTTTCATTAACCGATAATTTGCTTCTAATTACTGTGGGGTTATTAGTAATTTATGGGAATGAGAGAGAGAGATTTCAGACATAATTTATCGTTAAACATTTCATATTATGATCTAGTGACCAATTTTTATATATAAAGGGAATACAAGCTCATTTTATCATTCTCACACAATTGTAGATAAATAGAATCCAGTAAGACGAGCACTGTCCAATTTTGTATTGTATCTTTACAATAAGCGAAAATTTTATGTGATGAAAGGGGTTTGAGAAGAAAGCGGATGGATAGAATATTACCACTTAAAGCTTCAGTGTTACAGTAATAATAATAATAATAATAATAATGATAATTGTAATGGTATTATTGAATGAATCCCATGGTGGTTTATATGTACAAATATATCTAAAGAGTTTTGACTACGAACATGGTTTTCGAGAATCTGCCCGATTCTCCTTTCAAACTCGAACAATATCTCGAGACCTTTTTTTGTAATTTCACCTTTTACATGTATTTTGTTGATTTGTGCTATTTTTGTAACCTGGGGATCATGAAAATAGTTTATATAATCATCTCAAACGGACAGAATGATGTTTTTGTCAATTGGACGTTTTTTCAATGAATTTTGTTCTAAAGGAATGAAATTAGACGATGATGCTTTTCCTGAAGGCAGATAAAGTATGACTATTAAATATTTCTCCCAATTTCTCTTTTTTCCAGAGGATAACATGTTAAAAAAAACAGAAGTATGTCGTCATGTCTGTTGCTCGATAGACAGAGCTCCCACATTTTACAACGAAGCTTAGCTTTGTAAATATTCTTTTTTATTTTTCTCATTCAGGACAGGTAAAGCAAAAGCATCATAATACAGTTTTGTAAAACAATTTACATATCAATGAATTCTGCTTTTCGTGGTGTGACAAATACATTTCCATGTCATGCTGAACAAAAGCCATGGGGTCGATGATTACGTTTTCTCTCTATTTTCAGATCGGTGAGACTCCGTGAACACCAATATGAAAGGAACAAATCACAACCATCTTAAGCTTCACTTTTTGAAGAGGATCGGGTAGAAATATCAAGAGGAATTGTTATTCAGTTAAAAACAAGTAAGTCAATGCAAGAACCCCGTGTTCTTTTCGGATATCTGACTGCTGTTGAATGTACTTGACATAAGATTTTCGTGACTTTTCGTTGGGAGGGAGTAGCATAATGATGAACAGTAGTTTTATTTATACTGCTCCGAAATGTCCTCGAGGGAAATGGAAAGGCTAACAGGACCTTGTGCATGTTACGGCTAAATTCAATTTTGAAAGGTCAAGTGAAAAGGTATAATTCCGACAATTAAAAACGGAAGGCGGTAGGAGCTGTATCTTCCAATCATGCCCTGTGAAAACTAAGCTAAGGATAAAATATTTTTATCAAATGTAATGTTGAAGAAACTTAATATTGTAAATTTTAGGCAGCAAGTAGTTTTGCAGTTCAGTAATCCATGTGGGCTTCGCAAAACTAAAGCTAAGGAGAATATTATATTCTGCGAGCTTTCAAGGTTCATCATCAGGAAATTATTAGGAGCCTGAGATTGAAATTTACAAATATGATAAAAAGTCAGTCCACTTTGTTTCCCTTTATGTTACAGTGTATTCCAGTGTTAATCTCAAATTCTATTGTATCCTCTCTTCGGCTTTATAAACTCGGTTCGTTTTGTTTTAATTTTTTAAGTTAAATTTATTTGTGGAAGAGACAATTACTGTTGTATTTTCAGTGACGCTAAGTAATTTTTGTCGTAGATTTCTAAGTAGCCGCTTTGCTAATATTTAAATATAACAGCATGTGGCCCTATCTATTTTAATTAGAACAGGACGAGTGCTGAGTAATAAAAGGTATAAAAATGTGTATATGTAACATATTTTGCTTATCAAATTAAGATAAGTTTTTCAGTTATATATGATACAGTTTGTTTTGTGAAATTTTGTTGCATAGCGTGCTCATGTTAGAGAGAAATACTGCAAAATTAACATTAATTTAACTCTTTTGCTACATGACATTGTATCATATAGTGAATACATTCGGTGTCAATGCATTGCATATTCGACAGACAGTCTGGCTCTTAATTAATACTTATACAAACCTAACATATATCAGGAGTTGATTAATAGTTGCAGATCTACCTCATTTAATTTTCTTGGACATCTCAACTGATCTCGCGTATTTAAATTCTGAATGTCTGAGAGAGAGAGAGAGAGAGAGAGAGAGAGAGAGAGAGAGAGTGACTGCAGTTGAGTACTATAGCACTTTTGGTAGCTTAGATAATTGCTGGAATCTGGAACTATCAACTGCAGCACAGTTGTGTTTTAAATATCTGAAACAGCATCCTATCAAAGCAATTCAGGGTATGGACAGAAGTATGTAATTGCAGGGAAAACCATTGTAGACTCTACTCATTTTGGACGTTCATTTTGGCAATCCATTGTAGTTTGGTCTCGGCGAAAACATTGGCTTCCATACGGGAACATTTTTATAAAATTTGCTGTGTAGTGATAGGTCATCTAGTAGAAGGCTTACAGTAATGTATTCCAAGACGTACAGTGTCGCAGAATTGACTTGAATGGCGTACTGTACTATTACTTTCAGGGTAATATTTTTTTCTAATACTTTGTGTATCGGTAGATTTGTCTCAACTATTTTGAGTGATATGATTTCAAGCGAGATGCAAGTATGCTAAGTGTGCAGCCTGCTCAGTTAAGTTCTCAAGTACTGTTTCATGTAATATATGACTTGCGGCTTAGTTGACAACGTCTTTGTCTTTCACTGGAGAGTCCTCACATCGATCCCAATGTCAAGTAGAAATTTGTCTACAGCACACGAGATCATTTTTATTTCCATTAGCATTATTGTCTTATCAAAAGGGAAGGCCATATTAAAATGTTTTTGTAATGGCAGTGTACTTTTGATAAACATTTATATGTATTTCCGGTATTGACGTAAAGACTATGGTGTTGCCCAAGGTTTGATAAGAATTTTTTTTTATGGTAAAAACCCAACGGAAAGCAATTGAAATCGACGCTTGGGTTGACTCGGAAGCATCAAATGTCAGTGATTGTACCTGTACATAAACTTAAACCAGTAGAAAAAAAAAATCCAAATAACAAATTGGGAAATGAGCTGTTATGAAGTAATGCATCAGTGACAGCTTTGTCCCCTTATTTATTTACTTTTTAGTATAATGCCATAGATTATGAAATTTTCAGGTAGAATTATTTTTCTAACACCGTTACTTTCCTTATTTGTCTGAAAACATCTGGAAGGGTTTTCATTAACATCATCTCCGTATTATCTGTACAATATATATATATATATATATATATATATATATATATGATATATATATATATATGTATATATATATATATATATATATATATAGAGGTATAGATATATACATCATACATACATACATACATATATATAATATATATATATATATATATATATATAGTATATATATAGATCATACATCATACATACATACATATATATATGTATATATATAGGTATAGATATATACATCATACATACATACATATATATAACGTACTTAACTACGGGGACAAAAAAGACAGTACTTTAGCCCGCTTATGTAGAAAAGATGATGCCAACTATTACAAGCAAAGATTAAATGTATACCGATGAACCACCCTGCAAATTATATTAATCTTGATTTTTTGAAAATTTGCTCCATACTTTTTTTCCATTTATTGCCGTGCTCTCGTTATTGACACTGATTTTGTAATGGAAATCGGCGCTCAGGAACTGAGAGTACGTATACTTGGCCACCGACTTTAATTTATTAATAAATTCGGTACGATTTATAACCCGTAGCCATCGCCTGTATGTGACATCGTGCCCTGACCTGACTTATCACGGTAATGGATAAATTGGATTCCGTTAATTAACACATGAATAAAGGGTTCAGTGAATGTGAATAATATATTGATCTTTTATTCAAGAGACCATCCCATTTTTCAACTGCCCTTGTTCAGGATTCGATTTTTTTTATGAGAACGAGAATGACCTTCTCGCGCTCTATTGCTGATAGCAACTACTAATAACAATATTATTTACGAACTTTGCTTTGTACTCCGGTAAATCCTTATTCAAGTGGAATACCATCCATGAAACCGCATGTATCTAAACCGTAGATGAACAGTATGTCAGTTCTCAGTATTACTGTAAATTTAACTTTTCGTTGAAAATAAAATATAATACATAAACGCACACAAGCTTATATATATATATATATATATATATATATATATATATATATATATATATGTGTGTGTGTGTGTGTGTGTGTGTGTGTGTGTGTGTGTGTGTGTGTTTGTGTTTGTGTATGTATGGATGTATGTATTGTATAGTATTATATATATATATATATATATATATATATATATATATATATATATGTGTGTGTTGTGTGTGTGTGTGTGTGTATGTATTTTATATATAAACATATAACTCTTTTTACGAGAATAACAACTTGATATCAGATATAAACAGTATTTGGCAGCGAAAAAGTACTATAACTGATTGCAAGATCATTAACCTTTACTCTGAGGCGTTTTCAAACCACATACAATGAAGAAAGTTTACGATGAAGACTCCGTTGTACAAACAACAACAGCGCTTAACGGAGTATAAAACGATTTTAATGCATGCAGAGGTCATTACATTCGGATGAAATCTTCAGGTGAAGAGAGACACGCCAGGATTAACTCAAGTACTTCGATAAAACAGCGCGAGGCAAAGAACATTAACCGGCTTTACTGACAATCTTTAGTTTCTCTTTTAAATCTCCCTCGAGCATCCTGCTCAGGCTGGTGTCAAGAGTGTAAAACCTTGAGTGTAAATTGATGTGTTATCCTATCCTTGAATCTACATGAATATAACCAGCAAAAGAAAATAATGTTAATTCTAACATAGTTTATACATTTTTTACCTTCAGCACAAGATGTTCAGTAGTTAATGATTATAAATATTAGGCACTAATTGTTTATATCTAGTACTGGTTACTAAAATTTGAGGTACCGTTTACTAGGTTTCCCATTTCGACAGAGGCTATGATATCAATGTCACATACGTCAGATTTTGTTTTACTAATCCTGGACATTGCCTGATGCGTTTAATCTTTTGGCCGCAAAGCTGTAGAGGAGTTCTCCCAAAGTTTAATGTCTGCTGATGCTAGTAAGTTTGATTTGATATACTGCTGTGGTTAATTTACGTGTATGAAATTAGTATCGAAATTTTCTAGGTCATCAGCCCCAGCAACTTACCAATGCCATGTTTTTGCTCTAGAGTTTAAATTTTTGTATCGTCTGCTGTCTGGTTATGTATGCATTTATTTGCTTAGTCAGTTATATATAATATATATATATATATATATATATATATATATATATATACATATATATACTATATATATATATATATATATATATATATATATATAAATATGGGGATACAATCCACAATGAAGTAAAATCCTCTTGTAGTTTAAAATATATATTTCTTGGACAGGATTAAAGCTTTCGACCATCAACTGTGAACAAGACCACAGTTGATGGTCGAAAGCTTTAATCCTGTACAAGAAATATATATTTTAAACTACAAGAGGATTTTACTTCATTATGGAATGTATCCCCATTTACTTAGAGGTACGACATAGTACCTGGCTTCTACATATATATATATATATATATATATATATATATATATATATTATATGATATATATATATATATTCATTTAAGAGGAAGACTCAATGCAAATCAATAGTCTTTTGGCTTTATTTCATATCACTGTTTATGTTCAAATATGTCTTTATAATTTAAAATAATTACACTATTTACAGAACATCTACATAAATGATTTAAGGGAATGCATGAAAAAAGGTCACTGTAATAAATAAAAATTAAAAACTATTCTGTATGTCCTTCGTGCATATGTCTACTTGCACATGTCTCTACATTTAAACATGTATAATATCAAATATTTCGCTCAGATGGCCAGTGGGTAAAAATTAAAGGCTAGAAAGATAAAATGAAAAGTTCTGACATTTTATGAATTTGCAATTCACTTTCCGCTGGCAACAAGTCATATGTTGAAAACATTGTCAATGAGGAAATTTAAGAAATGTGTTCCAAATTTTCTGGGTGGCGTTCTCAATTCTTAGATGTACTCGTAAGTTGAAGGGTGAGATGATATTCACTAAGATCTCAACCTTTTTGATGGTTGTTCCTTGAGTAAAGGTAAATTTTTAATGGTCAGTCGCAGAATGAGTTTTAATTATTAATTAATGACATAATTTACTGTCAAATGATTCAAGTGTCTGCTAACTTGGCAAATAATGGACGTGTCTTTTCAGGCTCAAAACAGTAGTGCCTTCATCCGGATGGTGGCTTCATCGGTCATCCTGAAGTGATGGTTGATAGTGACATGAGTTAAACAAAGGTGAGTTCAAGCATGCAAGCATACGAGTAAAACTGTGGGCCTTTTGAATGTAGGTTAAATGGTACGGGATGTAAAAGTATCGCTCGACTGAGACTAAAAGGCGCAAGATACAAAAGATGAAGGGAGAGGGAAAATTTTTACGCGATTTCTTTTTGAGTTTTTTGAATTTCGCCGTGCTTTCATGAAATATTAGCACAAATGCAATAGCTTTATAATAAAGTTCTTGAAAATGAGAGTTAAACAGTCGTACATACTTGAAACGCCATATAAAAGTTTAAAATGGATCCTTGTTGCCTATTTCTATCGAGCAGTCAGAATATAATCCGTATGACTTGATGTCGGATCATGTCCCCTTAAGAGAAACACAGCGAGTCTCTATTTCGGTCTGTAACAATAAGCTGCTGGGAGCCTCTCGATAATTAATGAGTCGTCTGGCGTAAAAACAAAAACAAAGAACTAAATTCTACCCTACCACAACATAAAAGCTATTTCTGAGCCGTTATCGACCCTGTAATTTGATTATCACAGGTTACAATCTCCTTTTCCGTGATTAAAACTTCCTTAATTGATATAGCAGACTTGGATTCATTTCATCACTGGGAAAAGGAAATGTTTTGCTAATTTTACTGTGAGTTTGAACATAATAATAATAATAATAATAATAATAATAATAATAATAATAATAATAATAATAATAATAATAATAATAATAATAATAATAATAATATCTTTATCTGAAGATGAAGAAATAGGAGAAGAGGAGATAAACAAGTAACTGACATTAACTGATAATAGAGCCGATGAAAGACAGGAGTTGAGATTGATGAAAACATAAACGAACGCAAGTAAAGTGTAAAACGAGTGATGCCTCTACATCCTGACAGTTCCGACAGGTCAGTTGTTTTCTGCAGGTCTCCTGTGCCAAGTCGTTTTGGAGCAGAATTTCGTTAACGGTGCCTAGTCCCGAAAGAGCTCGGAAAATACATGGCGTTGGGTTCACTCATTAACCTTTAATGCGCCGCTAATTACCTCCGACTCCTTAGAAATTTATGGGAAAAGGAGAGAAAGAAACAGACAGACTGTCAAAGTAACGACTTCTTTCGATAAGAGAGGAAAATCGTATCCTGAAAACGTCTGTTAACGTTTTATAAAAACAATGATCGTTTTATATGTGACTTTGTGCTGTCCCATACCTGTGAACTCTTCGGAATAAGATAACTGAATCCATTGTTTTAGATACCCTGGCTCTCTATTTCTTTTTCAGTGTTGTATTTCATGGAAAAAAACTCACTGCTCAACTTGTTAAGCCGGAATGGTTACTTGAAATAGCTTAACGTATTTTCAACCACAACCGAAAGGAATAATTTTTTAAAATTAGATCCATTTGAACCTTTTAACTTGGTTATATTATGGAAAATAATAATGATGATAATAAAATAATAGTTATTAAGCTCGGTTATTAACTGTAACGTGTCCTTCCAGGCTTCCGAAATGACCGACAGTACTACCCACGGCAAGAGGAGAAATAGAGATCATATGTTTTCTGACTTGAATGCTTCTACGATGACACAGAAACCAGAGCTTTTTCTAAAGAAAGATTCCCCAGAATAACTGAAGTCAAATTTTTATACGAGACATGGAAAGGAAATCTTCGAAAAATCCATATTCTTATCGGAGCCGACTAATGAAAGCGTATCTGTGAGTACATCCTGTTTTTTGTTGTTAGATATCTTTGAAAAGACCCCGCTTAAGCCAATATTGATGAAGGTAATAATGGGAGGAAAAATAATAGTTAATAAATGAAACCCGTACGGGAGTAGAGCCGTCGGTGCACTTCATGCGGTGCACTGTAGGCATTACTAGAGTTCATTTGCTTCGTTCCTTTTACGGTGCCTCCTTTCATCTCCTCTTTCTTCCGTCTTACTTTCCACCCTCTCCGAACAATTGATTCATAGTGCAACTGCGAGATTTTCCTTCTATTACTACACCTTTCAAACTTTTACTTTCAATTTCCGTTTCAGCGCTGAATGACCTCATTGGTCCCAGTGCTTGGTCTTTGGCCTAACTTCTATATTCAATCAAATTAATAAATGAAACAAAAGGATAACGTTGGAAACGACGAAGAGCAGCTAAAGAATATTAATTAGAGTGCAATGGAGCAAATGTGATGTCTCAAATCTCTCTGACATTATCAGTTCAATGATTAAAAAATTACCTGTCGTAACAAAGTGACTGGTTTTATATACGTATATATATATATATATATATAATATATATATATATATATATATATATATTAATAATTATATATATAGATATATATAGAGAAGAGGGAGAGAGAGAGAGAGAGAGAAGAGAGAGAGAGAAGAGAGAGAGAGCGAGAGAGAGAGAGATAGAGAGAGAGAGAGGATCTACTGGTCACTTTTACTAGACAATTATATGTTCTTCATAGTCACAGTGACCTCTAAGACTCTTAACTGCCTGCGCTATAAGCCTATTTTGGAGCGGGAAATGAACGGAACTGTCAACTCTAGTGGCAGATTTCGAACCATCGCGCAGCGGTTCCAGGGAGAACACATTTAGGTACGCCTATCACTGTAATCCCACATATCGCTGGAACCTGTTTGTGTGTTGATTTAAATCCTGTCTAGTGGAAGAAAATTTTACGTTGAAAATTGTGGTGTTAAGCATAACACCCCACCAACGCCCACCCCCAAGAAGCACAAGGAAATTGAGAAGTCAGGAGATGAGTGTGACTATTAATATATATATATATATATATATATATATATATATAATATATATATATATATATATATATATATATATATATATATATATCTATATATATACATATACATATAAAGTGAGGAACCGAGAGATTGTCAATTTTGGACTACAGGCTTAGTCAGTGTTTTATGTAATATTTAGAATGGGGGCATCATTTTTTTTCAACTCTATTATCATTTACACACAATATTATTCACATAAATTAAGAATAAAATCAGAATGTATAGTGACTAAATTATCAAGTAATCTATTTGAATGGACATTTTATTGTGTATTATTTTTTTTTTTCAACAACATTCTCACGTCCATCGTTTCGGTATTTTTCTTGTCCTGTCTTGATTAATCGCGCCTTTTAGATGGGATTTAGGCATCGACAAATCAATCCCTAAATTCCCCGTAGGGAAAAATGGCCATAAAGGTTTTGATGGCATGATTCAGTGGCATGATTCGCGCCAAATAGAAAGCACAAGTTTATAGCGCAGGTAGTTGGAAAGTAGCGAGAGAGGCGCTTCTCGCAGAGGTAAAGGAATGCCCGCTCTGGCTTGATTTGAATAATGGAGCCGGCCTGGGAATCTCACTAATTAAAGTTGCGAATTCTTGCTATCAGTTTATGTGTCAGGTGTAAGTGTAATTAAAATACCTTCGTGTGGCTACCTGGCGACTGATATACATACATGGCTATGAATTGCAGATGATACAAATTCGACGCGTTTAATCGGGTTAGATTGCTGTGGCCCTGATGTCACTAGCTCTTGTTCAAACCGCACTACGGCTGCTTAAACAGGCAACGCAGTTTCTTTTATCTTTGTTCTCTTAACGATACTTGAATGGTCAGAGGTATTTTATTTCGTTGCTAAAACAAGGGAAGCGATGGAAATAATCAAAAGCTGAGGTCAGCAAATAATTTGATTAATACGCTATATACATATTTATATATGTGTGTATGTACGCATGTATATATACACATATATGCATGTGTGAATGTGTGATTATATCCTTTATTTCAGAATAACACTTACAGATCCACCAGCTAAGGATTTATCTGTTTTCTAAATGGGCTGAAGCAATTGCACTTTTACTAACCTCAACATATTTAAACAAATATATCAGAACCTCAGAGATATTTGGGTGGAAAGGCTGGAATGATATATATATGTATATATATATATATATATATATATATATATATATATATATATATATATATATTTATATATATATATGTATATATATATATATATATATATATATATATATATATATATATAATATATATATATATATCCATATATATATGTATATATATATATATATATATATATATATATATTATATATATGTGTGTGTGTGTATATATATATATAATCGCGAATACCACGGGAAATGATAGACAGGAATCCCTGTCTATCATTTCCCGTGGTATTCGCTTATTTATGAAGTCACGTGCATCTACTGTGATTTTTTAAGCATATATATATATATATATATATATATATATATATATATATATATATATATATAAAAAATCACAGTAGATGCACGTGACTTCATTAAATAAGCGAATACCACAGGAAAATGATAGCCTAAATCCAAGCGCTTTCGTCTTTAGTAGGACATTGGAGAGAAAGGTCTCAGGTACATAACAAGATCAAGAATACCAGATGGTTAATTGTCAAAATGGGTAAAAATTAAAAGATATAATCTAGGATTATCGGATATCACACTGTCACAAACCTAAACAGATTTGACCCGAACCGAAATTACAAAGTATCCTTACAGTCCAAAACATGTAAAAACTAATTATATTAATTTTGTTGCTTATATTCAGTTTTTACATGTTTTGGACTGTAAAGACTTTGTAATTTCGGTTAGGGTCAAATCTGTTTAGGTTTGCGACCGTGTGATATCCGATAATCCTGGATTATCTCTTTTAATTTTTACCCTTTTGACAATTAACCATCTGGTATTCTTGATCTTGTTGTGTACCTGAGACCTTTCTCTCCAGTTGTATTTCATTCACTCCTTGACAATGTCTTAGTAAAGACGAAAGTGCTTGGATTTCTGACTAATATTTTCCTGTGGTATTTGCTTACATATATATATATATTATATATATATATATATATATATATATATATATATATATATATATTTTGTCGCGTGCCAACCGTGAACTCGGGTCTAAGGGTTAAGATTTCAGTTGATTAACTAGATGAATACTTGACTTAGTATGGATGTCTTTGCAACAGGATAAATGAATCAGTAATTATGTAGGACCAACGAAAAGGAGTGACAGCAAGCAGAAAGTAGTCAATTTAGCACTTTGAAACCTAAACTAACTACCAGAATTTGGTTCAAAAGAAAACACTAAGCGTCCACTAAAATTAAGTATAATTTCAGTAAAATGCAAGGGACATTACAGGGACTTTTAGTGAATCCCGTGACACTGTAGGCCACGTTAAACAGGGTCACAAACACTAACTATTGCCACACCAGATACGATGTAATAACTAAAATAGCTAGAATTAATTCTAAAGTTAACATTTAGAGTAAAACCAGGATTTCCTTCAACGGTACATATGCAAGATATTCAGAGTTGTAGCGACTGAGACTAGGGATATGGCAAGGAGTCTACTTTACTTTTGAGTCATAAGTGCAAAGTTACTTCATTAAATTTCATATTACTAGATTTCAAGCAAAAATATTACTCAACAGCTTGGCGCCAAGAACACAACTAGAATCACTTATTAAAATATGACTATATCACTACAAAGAGAGATTTTGCCACTGCACTGGGTCATGTTTTCACTAGAATGGGAATCTGGGAAAAACAAATTCAATGGTTGTTTTGATTATATAGGAATGGGAGCTGGGATTACCGACACAGGTTTTAAATTGTCCGGACAGTTCTCTCGACACATTACTTGATATGTTAGTGGACTTGGTGTTCGTTGTAGTGTGAGCCAAAGGGGATGATGGTCGACAAAGCTGTTATTTCCTTGCTGCCAATGAAGGGAGTAAGTAGGGTGCACAAGACCGATGGTAGGAGGTGTTGGCTGTGGTGGTGAGTTTGGGAATCCTCTGGATTTTGAGTCCATTAGGGAAGGTACTGTAGGCTTCTAGCGTGATCCAAGGCAATGGGCTGGATTAGTCTCTCTAAAGTTGAAAGGTTATCAACTGAATCCAAGTGTTAGCTACAGGCATAGGTTTATTGTAACTAGAACCTTCTTCAAACTGTGCGGCTTCTTGCTGTACTTCTTCCTCCTGTATGGCTTCCTACTGTACTGGTTTGTAAGGGCAATCCTTGGCTCTTATATCCCTGTCAGCAGCAGCCATATAGGATTTTTGATCGGTGGTTTACATTGCTTTTTCATCAAAGGAGAACCCCTCAAATCCCCCAAGGAATGCTGGAAGAGTACAATATTTTGACAGGAATGAGTGCATTGAGAGGAACAATAATGAAAGGGGCGTCACTTAAGAGAGAGAGAGGTTGAGACCCGGCAGAGTTACTTGGTGCAAATGGGTTGGGATCAGGTCAAAGTTCAATGGCCTGTAACAGGATTGAGATGGGTCGGCCACTGGAGCGGAGGTGTTACAGAAGGTATTAAGCATTAAGGAAATTGACACAATAGCAGAGTGAGAGGTGTGTGGAGATTAAGGCTTTTCCGTTTCCTATGAGTGTTGTGACCAAATGCAGGTGGTCATATGCAGGTGACCAGCTAGGTTGGGGTGTGTGCAGCTCTAATGACAGCTGGAAGTCATTAAAGGTGATTATACAGAATTGGATAAGGAATTAAACAATAGACTTAAGGGACGGACATCGCTGGGGATCAGTTGAAGGACTTGTTCTTATCTGAAGGTAAAAACAGCTCCGGGCAAAACACCTGAATTTTCTATACTGAAAACCCTTCATTTTTGCTTTCGCTCACTTTACACGGTCTTTTGGTCGGAGAAAATTTATTGAAGTTGAAAAGTCCAAGCATTATGATGTGATACAGGCAACAATATATATATATATATATATATATATATATATATATATATATATATATATATATATATATATATATATATATGAGAGAGAGAGAGACATATAGATACACACACACACACACATATATATATATATATATATATGAATATGAATAAAACGTAATGCTATGTATAAATAAAGGTAATGATGCCATGGAGGAAAATGAAAGCACGAGAACTGCCGAGATCTTTTGGTCATAACGACCCTTTACTAAAGGCAACACTTAAGTAAAGGGTCGTTAAGACCGAAAGATCTCGGCAGCTCTAGTGCTTTCATTTTCCTCTTTGGCATTGCCTTTATATATATATATATATATATATGTATATTATATATATATATATATATATATATATATATATATATATATATATATATATATAAATTACTGTTACAATGGTTTTATATATATAAAACCATTGTAACAGTAATTTATATTAATCTCACGTCTTGTTAGATCCCTTTTTTTCTAAAGCACTTTTTCCACCCTTTCTCTCTCTCTCTCTCTCTCTCTCCTCTCTCTCTCTCGTCTCATTTT
>NC_087201.1:126958891-126978891 GCF_015104395.2 Macrobrachium nipponense
TCTCCAATCATAGAAAATGTGAATTTTTTTTTTATTGAAGGTGTATTCCATTTATGTCTCCAATGTTCCAGGTTATACTCATTATTATTATATTATTATTATTATTATTATTATTTATTTATTTATTTATTTTTTTTTTTTGCTCTATCACAGTCCTCCAATTCGACTGGTTGGTATTTATAGTGTGGGGTTCCGGGTTGCATCCTGCCTCCTTAGGAGTCCATCACTTTTCTTACTATGTGTGCCGTTTCTAGGATCACACTCTTCTGCATGAGGCCCGGAGCTACTTCAGCCTCTAGTTTTTCTAGATTCCTTTTCAGGGATCTTGGGATCGTGCCTAGTTCTCCTATGATTATGGGTACGATTTCCACTGGCATATCCCATATCCTTCTTATTTCTATTTTCAGATCTTGATACTTATCCATTTTTTCCCTCTCTTTCTCTTCAACTCTGGTGTCCCATGGTATTGCGACATCAATGAGTGATACTTTCTTCTTGACTTTGTCAATCAACGTCACGTCTGGTCTGTTTGCACGTATCATCCTATCCGTCCTGATACCATAGTCCCAGAGGATCTTTGCCTGATCGTTTTCTATCACTCCCTCAGGTTGGTGCTCGTACCACTTATTACTGCAAGGTAGCTGATGTTTCTTGCACAGGCTCCAGTGGAGGGCTTTTGCCACTGAATCATGCCTCTTTTTGTACCGGTTCTGTGCAAGTGCCGGGCATTCGCTTGCTATGTGGTTTATGGTTTCATTTTTCGTATTGCACTTCCTACATATGGGAGAGATGTTATTTCCGTCTATCGTTCTTTGAACATATCTGGTTCTTAGGGCCTGATCTTGTGCCGCTGTTATCATTCCTTCAGTTTCCTTCTTTAGCTCTCCCCTCTGTAGCCATTGCCATGTGTCGTCGCTGGCTAGTTCTTTAGTCTGTCTCATGTATTGTCCGTGCATTGGTTTGTTGTGCCAGTCCTCTGTTCTGTCTGTCATTCTCCTGTCTCTGTATATTTGTGGGTCTTCGTCTACTTTTATTAGTCCTTCTTCCCATGCACTCTTTAGCCACTCGTCTTCACTGGTTTTCAGATATTGCCCCAGTGCTCTGTTCTCGGTGTTGACGCAGTCCTCTATACTTAGTAGTCCTCTCCCTCCTTCCTTTCGTGTTATGTATAGTCTGTCCGTATTTGCTCTTGGGTGTAGTGCTTTGTGTATTGTCATATGTTTCCTGGTTTTCTGATCTATGATGCAGAGTTCTGCCTTCGTCCATTCCACTATTTCTGCGCTGTATCTGATTACTGGCACTGCCCATGTGTTTATTGCTTTTATCATATTTCCGGCGTTGAGTTTTGACTTGAGTATCGCCTTGAGTCTCTGCATGTATTCTTTCCTGATCGTGTCCTTCATCTCTTGGTGTTTTATATCCCCTCCTTCCATTATTCCCAGGTATTTGTATCCTGTCTCATCTATGTGTTTGATGTTGCTCCCATCTGGTAGCTTTATCCCTTCAGTTCTCGTTACTTTGCCTTTTTGTATGTTGACTAAGGCGCATTTTTCTATTCCAAACTCCATCCTGATGTCCCCAGATACAATCCTTACAGTCTGGATTAGGGTATCTATTTCCTTGATGCTCTTACCATACAGCTTGATGTCGTCCATGAACATCAGATGGTTGATTCTGTTGCCTCTTTTCTTGAGTTGGTACCCGGCATCCATCTTCTGTAGTACTTTTGTCATTATTATTATTATTATTATTATTATTATTATTATTGTAAAGAAAACGGCAGCATTAGTCGAACTGATGTTATGCAGAATCTTTTCAACTGTACACAATTCTTTTCTCCTCAGTGGTAATGTTAGACAAAAGCTGACATGTTCACGAGGTAGAGAGAATACAGAAGCTAGAGATTCAGCTGTGTAACTGAAAATTAAGTAAAAGCGGAGAGCCAATTCCGTAGAGTTACTCAACAAGCGGCTTCCGTTGATGAATTCCTATTATTATTATTATTATTATTATTATTATTATTATTATTATTATTATTATTATTATTATTATTATTATTATTGCGTGCTGACGCTAATTAAACTTTCGAAATATAATACACTCACAAATTTCCATAGAAAGAGCGAGGATCTTCTTCAGTATAAACGCTTCCTCGATGGAACGATATTTTAGGTTACCTTTTCATTTATTCATTTTCGTTCCATGAACATAAAAAAAACCTCCCTTCAGTATCACATTAAATATTATACTGAAAGCGTTCAAGGGTCACATGAATGATTGCGATATTTCCACTAACCGGAACAAATAGCAGAGAAGGATAGTTGCACAGGTAAAATGAAACATCACCGTGGCTTGTGTGGCTAATCTTCCAGTCAAGGATTCCAGTACTAAAGCCGAATACAGGAGGAGGAGGAAGGGGCTGGCCGTTGAGTGTAGGATTACAGTCGTAACGTTACCACTAGTCTTGCAACTATCAACAAAAATTAGTGGTTTGGTACAACAGCCAAGGTGTCTCGATGAATCCCAAAATCCAATGAATTAAACAATAAATTAATAGCTTTCGGTTTATTTAACATTTCGAATGATATAGTAACGTTTCCTTTATAAAATGTTTTAGTTGTTACTTTGGATCATGTCCCATAAAGGACACACACATATATATATTAATAATAAGATATATATATATATAATATATTATATTATATATATCATATATGTATATATATATATATATATATATATATATTTATATGTGTGTGTGTGTGTGTTGAATTTTAATGATAGGGTGCATCTCGTATCTACGAATACTTCAGGCAGAGTTGGTGGTGGATTTCTGCTCGTTTAAGGAGGCTGATATAACCGTTAATACTTTCCTTGATGGGACATGATCAAAAGTAAACTCAAACATTTTATAAAGGAAATGTTACTAGATAATTCGAGATGTTAAATAAACCGAAAGCTATTAATTTACTGTTTAATTCATTGGCTTTCAGGATTCGAGACACCTTGCTCGTTGTACCAAACCACTAATTTTTGTTGATAGTTTAGAGACTTTGTGGTAAAGTTAGGACTGTAATCCTCATCTATTTAACATCCACCTTTTGATACTTAAGACTTCTCTTTCTGTCCCTTTTTCGAATTCAGGGCGATGATGGAGCAATCAGTACACGTTCCTTCACACACGTCACGTTTCTGTTGAGCAAAAAGTGAATTACCTATCTGATAGAATGTGGACTGAAGTTAGTATCAGCTGAGAGAGAGAGAGAGAGAGAAAGAGAGAGAGAGAGAGACCAGCGTATGATTATGATGAGAGGGCTTTGCTGAGGTAATCTTCACTCCACCGCGGCATGGAGCCGTTCAGTATATATTTACCATCTTTCCTATCTTTTACTTGTCGCTTGTATTTTTAGTTAGCGGCAAGTCTTCCAGTCAACATTAGAGTTGGTTAATATGTCCAAAAGTTATCTGCACTGTATGTTTTTATCTATCTCTCTGTCTATATATTACTTAAGAAAGGGTGGCAACAGGTGCTACCATTCTGTTGCTGCGAAACATACCAGGTACAAGGTTAATAACTATGTGCCTCTGACATCACGCAGATAGCATCGCAGACGGTCTGTCGATGGTATCCGGCGTTCAGTGCTGATAACTTTTGGACATACTAACCAACTCTAATATTGACTGGAAGACTTGCCGCTGACTTAAAAATGCAAGTGACAAGTAAATGATAAGAAACATAGTAAATATATATTGAACGGCTCCATTCCGGTGGAGTGAAGACTACCTCAGCAAAGCCCTCTCATCATAACCATATGCTGGTATCTCTCTCTCTCTCTCTCTCTCGGTTGATACTAACTTCAGTCTACAGTCTATCAGATAGGTAATTCACGTTTTTGCTCAACAGAAACTTGATGTGTGTGACGGAACGTGTACTGATTGCTCCATCTCGCCCTGAATTCGAACAAGGGACAGAAAGAGAAAGAGGACAGAAAGAGTCGTAAGTATCAAAAGGTGGATTTTAAATAGATGATGATGACAGCACTTGATCATGTATCTGATACAAACAACGAAGCCCAAGTAAAATTTAGTTATAACTAGGAAAAGGAATGAGATTCCAGGACATGAGGAAGGAGAATTGTTGGTTAATGGTATTTTTTTTTTAC
This sequence comes from Macrobrachium nipponense, assembly GCF_015104395.2. NCBI lineage: Eukaryota > Metazoa > Arthropoda > Malacostraca > Decapoda > Palaemonidae > Macrobrachium > Macrobrachium nipponense. The sequence goes on from NC_087201.1 coordinate 126,963,055, forward strand.
GGCATGACAAAAAATCAACGATCCAGAAATACAAAAGCAATCCAGGGAATTCCTGCCTCTGCAACCCATAAAACCAGCAATCGTAGTCGTCACGACACCAACAGCCCTTCCACGCTGACGTTCCTAACATCAGTAAAGAAAAATAACCCACTCTGCCCAATGATGCCTGAAAAGAAAAGAAATAAGAGCAAAGATTATGAGAATGCCAAAAGATACGACTACTCTTCTCTTCGATGGAAACGTACCCCGAAATCTGAAAATAAACATCGACAAATGAGATCCTTACGATGTAACAATTTGCCCATTTGCCGTTAAGTATTAGATATTAGACGCGTTCTCTGCCGAAGTTACTCCCGCCACACAATTTTAGTGTTAATGATATCGAAAAATATTACAAATTCCTGACCATTTCCTTTGTTTGCGAGGAGCGGTCGTTGTTATGTAAATCTCCGAAAGCTTTTCGTTTATTTTTCATACGAGTTCGACGCAACTTTTCCTTTCGGGTTTATTAAAGCGTTTTTTCGAATATGATAGGTAGAATGAAGACACCGGAACAATACTGGGACGAGGGTTATTTAGCGGTTAACCTAGAATTCAGATGCTGTTACGTGTCTTTTCACTTGATGCGTATTATGCAAAAAAAACAAGACAGAAAGAAAAAAATGCAAATCAGAGAGGATGTAGTAAATTTAAAGACACAGATAACGATTAAATTTAGTTACTTCAAATTACAATTATTGTTGAGTGCCGTTTCTCTGCCCTGAGAGTATCACCCATGGCATCTCAGAGTGTATGCACCATTTCCTCTCCACCGAAATTCATTTCACCAAACATGAGTGACCTACGGTTATGAAAATAGCTTTTGAAATAATCAATTTATCCTGGGAAATTAATTTGATATTAAATTTAAGGTAATTAGTGAGAAATTCAGCTAGCCTCATAAAAAAACTAGCTTCGTGTAATTACGTTAATTTCGTAAGTGACAATGAATAATTAAGTATAGAATACATTTCAATTACGTAAGAAATTTTCTTAAAAAGAATGAAATATTAATTATTTACAAACAACAGGCACAAGTTAAATAGTAATTATAGTGTTAGCGTCTTTTACTTTAATGTGTATCGACGTGTTGGCGACCATGATTGATGCCATAATAAACACAAATCAATCAAACGAACAGAGCAGTCTCATTCGGCCTGCATAAAAACTCTCAACTGGCTTACGTTCCGTGTGACGCTGGCCTTCCAAATGCTATAAAGAAAGATGATAGAGCCCTCGAAATCTTTTCATTCGACCTTGACGGAATTTACTGTTCCATGTCTACTTGAAGGTTTCCAAAATATGAAATCTCCAGAAAATGAAGACGGGCTTGATGAAACTCACTCCTCTTTGGACTGGAATCTGAGCTCTGTACTGGGCTGGGCTGGACTGCAGAACAGAAAAACTCCAAGGCAGAATCAAAGCACATTTAACTGCCACACAGTCAGTTTCAAGAGTTATCCGGGCTAAACAATCAAATTCGTAAACTACCCTATTACCATTAAACCGTTGACTATAGTTCAAACCATCACCAAAATAAACAAAACACTTTTATATTGTATTCTTGAATACAAATTAGAAAAATAATGTATAAAAAGTGTAAAGATTTTTTCTTTACACGTACACATTCTTATGAGTATCCATGAAAAATATAAAATAAGTAGATGCACGAGTACTCGGATTTTCTTCATACGGCTAAAGCGCAAGATGTTTAGACTCTAGAGAAAAAATATATGCGCAAAAAAAATCTGAACAACTACATGGCCGTGTAAGTCAGAACATATATAGATATAAGATGTCTGAAGGACTATGAATGGTCCCTCGAAATATGATTGCAATATAATTTCGTTCTATAGTTCTAGATATTTACATCACCAACATCTCTAAAAAAAGTTCCACAAAACAGGATTTTTCCTAATAATTTTTACGTATAGATGCATATTCACGTATGTATATAAATGTACATAAACACACATTTTCACACGGATAAATAAGTATATGATGATAGTTTGAGAGTACGAGGTTTAAATCCTGAATTCGCCTACACGTGGCCCTGAACATTGATGAATACTGTATGTGTGTGTGTGTGTGTGTGAAACTGGTGAGGAATTTTTATTTCGCAATATTTGAATAATGCACTAAATCTGTAAAGTCATTTATTAGAGGCGTAAATTGTTATTCCCATCAGAGTAAGCGTCACCTAGGTGTTGTTACCTTTAATTAAAATACCTGCTGGCTAATACTTATGAGCCTTGGCCAGTTTATTTGCATTTTATTAATGCAAGCAAGCCCGCGAACAAAATTTTATGCGATACTACGCTGTCAAATCTGGTCTGTGCATGTGTGTGTGTTTTAATGTTTCGTATAAAAGGATCCTGTAATGACAGTTGGAGTAAAGCAGATAGTTCGCTTCGAAGCAAAATAGCAGTTACACAATATATCTGATAAATTAAAAACTCCCCTTTCCAAGCGCAATCTTAGAACGAATATATATATATGATATATATATATATATATATAATATATATATATATATATATATATATATATATATATATATATATATATATATAAGATATTCCTTATTACTGAGAGCAATGATGCATAATCTTTTTGATTTTTTTGAAAATAAATGTTCACAAGAAAGCAGTCACTTATGCATATAACATGAATAACATTTTCATACAGTTTTTAGATGAATGGATGTTTGTGCTGATGGTTTAAAAATAGAAGATATATACTCAAGTAGTTATCTATCAGCAACTGTAAGGGAATTTTATGGAAGCAAATGAAAGATAATAATTGGCGTTTACTATGATCAACTTTTTTCATTGCATGTATGTAGGCTGAGGACCGTTGAAATGGTGGAAAGTGTATGGATGCCCCTAAAATGCAACCCTTTGCTATCATACTAAAATAGGTGTATCAGAGAATTTTTAATGAATTGATTAGGTGGAACGATTGGAGAACAATTGTAAGATGGAGAGTTTTGTAGAGGAAAAGGAGTGTAAAGTTGTGCCAACTACATGGAGTGAAAAATATGCAGAAAGGGGGAGCCGTGAATTTCCAGGAATCTCGAGAGTACCAGCGAGATAAATGAGAGGTGCACTGGGCATTTTGAGGAAGCCTTCTGTTAAGGAATAAATATGATAGTGACTGTTCTCTTGTTTTCTTCTGGAACCAACTCCTCTGAAGGAAACTACTTAATATTTTAGTAAAACTGTACGTAAACAGAAACAGAGGCAGAGACAGTAAAGTCTCAACCATGAAGAAAAGAAAACTAAAATATCCCAATCCTTACAACTGGTATGGAGAAGCTATTAAGTCACCCAGCTAAATTATACTTTCATCCCTCTTTTTTTCTACATTTTGCATGTTAGTAGTCGATACGACACAGCGCATAGTTTATTGTGCTCCTGTAATGTATTGTGCGCCCGGTGAGTCTTGCATATGATACATATATCTCCATTCTCTTTCATCCGGGTCTTCGGTCTCGAAATCCATAAATCTCCCTCCTTTTCCCTTTTCATTCCCTCCTTCAGCGTTGCCTACCCTGTTTTCTGACAGGTTATACCACCGCCGGTAATGACCCGGGCAAGAAAGTGCAGCGGATGTTGATCTCTGGGATTTGTAGGATCAAGAACTGGCTCCTACGGATGCCGCGGGGGCTTATCGGCCTTGTGGGGGAAGGGGGGGAAGGGGAATGGGGAAAGGCTGTCACCAAACCCGGGAGGATGAGGGTGGTGTTGTCGCTGGATCAGAGGAGCGGCAAAAAGGTCTCTCACCAATGATTAGGCTGTCAAAAAGTTACTTTGGGTGGAGTGAGAGAGGAAAGAAGGGAGGGATGGGGAGGGGGAGTAGGTAGGGTGAGGAAGGAGAGCCAGGAGGAGGGAACTTACTAAAAGAAGAGGGGAAGAAAGTGCAAGTGAAATAAAAAGGAATATGAAAAAACTCTAGTGATGGGAGGGAATGAAATGTCAGCGTAAGAATTGAAAAGAATTACACCGGGATGTAACGTGTAAGTCACGAGATAAAGAAATGATTGGAAATTGCACTAAAAGAAATAGCGAAGGAGAAAGTGGAAATTGCACGAAAAGAAATAGAAAAGGAAAAAGAGGCTTCGCTTTGATGGGGCAAGCTTATTGAAAGATGCAGAGGTGGTGGAACGAGACGTCAGGAAACATTTCATGATAACAAGACCACTGGAGTTATTATCGTATTGGCAAGGACAAAAACATTCGCTTATAAATATGTTTCTTTAGAAATTGTTGTTATATAAGCAGAATTTAATTCATGAAGTTTCCCTGTTTTTCTAATCTTTCCTCTCCTGTTAAGGAAAGATCACGAAATAACTTACTATACTCATTTCATGAAAGGGTGGGTATAAACGCATTCGGTATTAATAATAGGAATATACATTTATGTATAGAAACAAGACATGTAGAATATGGCCGTTAACGCTTCGCTGCAATTGAACTTTGAATGGAATCATTGGGCAAGTAAAGAAACTTTATTTTAGATTAAACTCTGTGATGCATGCGTAATTTTGAATAAAATGTTATTGTTGTTACTATTATCATTGGTCTAAGTTCTCATTTCACAAGGTTAATATAATTCGTCGAATTTTAGATAACGTTGATTATGTGTCACTACCCAACGCAATACGTGAAATGTTCATCTTGTGATATGAATACCTGCATGTAACCACAAATAACCAAATAGTTACTCCAGTAAAATAAGAGAAACGTAAACGAATACAGCTATCCAAACTACTAAGGCTACAGGATCAGAAAGAAATGTCGACAATCCGTCAGACCCAAATTTTAATGAGAAATACGGATGTCGAAGAAATTTGAGATAGCTACAGGTTTTTATATATATACTTTATATTAAGTGTAATGATTGTCAAGTATACTTATCGAAATGTATAAAAGCATTGCTCTATATTATTAAGAAACTTCGTTGCATGCACTCGAAAAGCAAATATTGTAGGCTTGCTTACTTATGCAGGGTTGTCTACATTTAGTGTAGAGATGCAGAGAGCAAGTCTTCCAATTGATGGGAAAAACGTGCTACCATCAAGTGGTTACGTGAAATCAGAGTTCATATATATATTTACACTGATAGCACATAGTTTAGTAGAATATTTTATGTAACTTTGCCGAAACTGTTAAGTAACGTATCCAGGAACCTACATGGGCCCTTTTGAAAATATGAAATATATAAGAAGTCTCCTATGCCCCTGTTTGCTTTACACCGTGTATGCAACCGAATAGTTCCCTCAAAAGCAGACCGAACATCAAGGAATTTTCATATTTCGCAGACAAACACTCAGGGAGTCCTTCCACTCTGGAGCACCGCTGAATATTTAAACCCAGAAAATCTCTCGGAGATCCCCTTCAGCTATCGGATTTTACACTTTAATCTTCGTTTATTTACGTAGGGCGAATTTCCCCTAATCAAAATATTGCACTGGTAACTGAATTGCTTCCTGGTTTCATAAATACGCTTGTTTTAATTTTCTTGACACCTGCTGAGCTATAGTAGATATGGTCTTTTGAGAATTTATTGGTTCACCTCCTCAGATACTTGGTTATCTTAATTTCTTGTGCTTTATTAGAATGTAATATCAGCTGGGAATAAAAATAGGAAAGTTTAAATGAAATCACAATGCTTTAAATTTAGTAAAGAAAAATAATAACTTCCTAACCAAAAGGAAAAGCCAGAATTGTTGATACTTTCGTCTTGTAACCGATACTGCAGACATTTCTTCCATTATATAACTGCATGAAGTTAGCCTTCTACATTTCACTACAAGATAAATAAAGGGCGTTCTCTATTATTGAAAAAAGGTGAAGTATTGTTATGTTAAACTACACACTTTCAGTTTAAAGGGGACACACACACCACACACACACAGCACACACACACACGCACACACACACACACACACACACACACACATATATATATATATATATATATATATATATATATTATATATATATGTGTGTGTGTGTGTGTGTGTGTGTGTATATATATATATATATATATATATATATATATATATATATATATATATATATATATATTTATATATATATATGTATATTATAAAGACTGAACCCCCGAAATGAGGAAATCATGGCCTGCTACCAAAACTTTGTTAGCCAGACAAGACTGGTACTAAGAAAACTGTTCCGTCAAGAAGGGCTTTCCCCTTTGCAACTGAGAGAACGAGTGTTTCTCCAAAACGTGGTATGAGGCGATTAATGTGGTCTTGAAGGCATGCTGGACAATGGGGGAATACAACTTGCTGACAGCATACCTTCAAAAGGAAGCGATCTATGGCCGATAAAAGCAAGAAGTGGAAATTTGAGCTTCTCTGTTACCGCCAAGGGCAAGGAAATAACACTCTTTATACATGCAATAATGATAAAAAATAACCCATGTTGCTTTGGAAATATTATCTGAAGGAGAAGCAACAGTCAGGAATAAAGGGCCTGAGGGTCAGGAACCCCAGCACCAGGAAAATAACAGGTCTTCCATACATCCATACAACTTATGCCACTTAGTTCCAGTCATTACACCATTAGACAAACCTCGAACCGGAAATGTTTGAAGTCTGACCTCAGCAACAGGGCACGTGGCGAAAAATTCCTTAACTGGATGAAGTTCAGCCAGCCTAATGTCGCCGTGGTGAAGTTAAAATACTTCAACAAGATTTTCATTCACCACAGTAATATTGATTTTTGCTTACTGAAGTGGGATGCCTGCAACAGGCAAGTTCATGGTGAATGTATGCAAGCCTGGAACAGATGTCTCTCACCCGAGGAGGGACAAAAGGCAGGTGGTGAAAGAATATCCGTGGGTTCAGTGCCATGAAGATTTTCAAGCTGTGTGACGACGAGCCCCGTCCTTGTCTTTGTCTTTTCAACATTGCCGGTCTCCTTCCAACTCCTTGTTGCTAGCCGCTGCTGTCTTTGGATGAATGCAACCAATTTACAAAAATGATAAGCAAGAAAAGAGCGTTTAAAATTTTGGTGAGTAAAACTATTTCATGTCATTATCCATTTTTTTTCATGCCTTGTCATCCATTAACGAATATTTTTATGCATTAATCACTATTATGTTATCATTAATCATTATTCACAAATATGTTATGTGTATTAGTAAGGTAATTCATAACTATTGAAGTTTATTAGCTAGGTTTGATTTATTTTTTTGATTAATTTTTTTTATTGCATTACTCATCATTATTTTCATCAGTATTCTTCGGTTGGTTAGGATTATTAGTAACGTATTCCATGCTTTTTAATGGTTGTTAGCTGTGTAGAGACAATATTATTTTTTGAACTTTTTTTTACATTAATGATCATTCTTATTAATCATCAATCATAATTCAAAGGTTTGTTATAATTATTATTAATATGCTCCATGCTTATTAATGTTGATTAATTATTTGAAAAAATTAGAATTTTTTTGCATTTGTTTTGATTTAATCACCATTGTCTTCATCATTAATTCATAGATTTGTTATGATGTTTATTAACCTACATGTTTATTAATGCGTATTGCTGTTTGTTAAAATGTATGTTAATATTTGTCAAAACTTTTGCATATTGGGTGGTTAAAAATTCGTGGGGTATGGTGGGGATGTGTGGAGGCGAATAGCTTAAAGCGAACTTATTATTTTATCACTATTCAACATCGCAAAATATCGTAAGGGGGCAATCCAAATTAAACCTATTAAAACATCATATGGGGACAATAGAAATGAAACCTATTTAATTTCATAAATTGGGTAATTGGGTAGAAATAGACATCGTCGTACATTATTACAAATCACTCATAAATGAATAAACATTTGGAAATGGTAAAACAGGCATAGTGTACAAAAGAATTAACTTCAGTATATATATATATAAAGTATATATATATATATATATATATATATATAGATATATATATATAGCGAATTTCCACAGAAAAATGATAGTCAGAAATCCAAGCGCTTTTGTCTTTTCTCAGACAATGTCTGAGTAAAGACGAAAGCGCTTGGATTTCTGACTATCATTTTCCTGTGGAATTCGCTTATTTGTGAAGTCACGTGCAACTACAGTGATTTTTTAAGCATATATATGTATATATATTATATATATGTACATATAATTAACTTCAATATATATATATATATATGTGTGTGTGTGTGTGTGTGTGTGTATGATTTTAAATCTATATAGCATATACATTAAATGAATGTATGTATATACTGAAAATAAGAATATTTTTAGTATCAATAACAAGTAACCTGAGTGTTTCATCCTTATATAGTCCAACGCAGAGGGGAACTAAGGGGAGAAGACTTCGCCCGAACAGCTTCTCATTTGGATAGAAATGTAAATTCTTTTCATTTCACGGTATTTCGCACTTAAATGGTAAACTTCACATAAACTGAAATCATAGCTTTTATATTTTTATAAACTTCTCTAAGCGACATATAAATATTTTTATTTTCTTAAGTAGCAACTTTCTATTCACTCGGTTTCATTTTCAGATCTGTTAACCATAAATATTTACTAACCCTATCAAAAGTAGAAAACTCATTTGAATATAACATTATAATTAGTAGGTCTAAGGTTTCATACCGGAGAGCCGAGGCCTACCTACATCTTACTTGCTTAAGTGTAACTAGTTGATTTTACAAACACACACACACACACACACACACACACACACACATATATATATATATATATATATATATATATATATATATATATATATATATATCTATATCTCATTATATAATATATTTATATAATAATAATATTCTATATTATATATATATATATATAATATATATATATAATATATATTATAAGATTTATATTATATATATATAGATATAGATATATATATAATAATATTATATATATATATATACATAACATACATATCATTTAGTAGATGATTTAAATACATTCTCTCTCTCTCTCTCTCTCTCTCTCTCTCTCTCTCTCTCTCTCTCTCTCTCTCTCTCTCTGCCTTGATCTGCCGAATAACTTTATCACCTTCAGCTTCTGCCATCGGGTTTGAAATAACACTTCGATTTAAGACGGTCGTGCGTTTTGGTAAAGGAAATATGATTCATTCTTCATGCGAGATGTCGCTTTCGTCCAATTTCATTATTCGTACCTGAACTCTGAACTTTGGAGACCTATGGGGTTTGAGTTCGTTGGGATATCCATTTGGTAGTTCAACTTGTAATTCCCAAGCATCGATCTCCCTCTGGGAATAAAAAAAAGGAAATCATAATTTCCTAGTTAACCAAGTCTCTCGAATTTCCTCCAGCTTACCGTTGCAGTTGTTTCATATGTCGTACTCAAGGAAAAAAGTTGCTGGAATTCTAGAAGGTGCGTGTACGTTTCATTGTAAGACTCATAATTCGTTTGGAGAGAGAGAGAGAGAGGAGAGAGAGAGAGAGAGAGAGAGAGAGAGCGCTTAATTTGAACGTTATAATTTTTTTACTAAATTATATAAGTACTAGCTTTAAGTCTTAGCAATAATTAGTTGAAAAGCTCAAATCTGTCATTCTGTGTCTCTTGAAAATATAAATATTTTGTTGCCTTTCGAGTATATAAAAGTCACAAGGTAAAAGATAGAGGACTATATTTTATGAAGCTCAAGACACTAGATTTAAATCGAGATAGCGTTTTTTTTCTTTTTTTTTTTTTACTTTTATGCTCATTGGTTGTCACTTTTTCCTGATAATTTTTCTTTTGTTTACTTTTCTTAAAAAATTTTCTAATTTTGTTACTAGCTTTTATTTTGTTCTGAGGTCAGTGATTTTTAATCTTACCCAGATAACAGATAATACATTTCTATTTCAACTCTAATTTTCAAAATGCACTCCTTTTACAGCAGGAAAAGAAACTCAGAGTGCGTCCTAACGTCACAATAACAAAATTAAAGTGAATATAGTGTAGTTAATTTCCTCTGTTTTCGTATGAATTCTCTCCAGTTTTCGGAGAACAGCAGAAGAGTAAAGAATGACATTTTGACAAAGAAAGGACATATTATAGGAACTGAAAAAAGCAAGTAAGCAGCGAAATGAGAGAGACGGAATGTACCCTGAAATCTGAGAGAAATCTTTACTTATCAAAAGATAACTTCGGTTCCTCGAAACAAGCTTGTATTGTGCAACCTATAGTTTTCTGAAAAGAAAATGTATTCAAGATGTGCTTTAGTTCGGACTTCGCATTTGACATTTTTGAAAATGAATTGGTTCATTATATAACAGAATGAAATTTGTCTGCGTGTTACTTTCATCTAAGCAGTGTGCATTTCTTACAAAGACATAAAGTCTGCAAGTTATTTTACCAATTCAGCTGGCTAGCAAATCAAGAGGTCGGGCCTTGTTTTCATAGAGAGAACTAATGGGAGAATAATTTCAACGTGTTCAAGATAAAAAGAAGAAGAAAAAAAAAAAGTTGTGTGCATGCATATCAAAGCAATACAGCTAAAGTTAATGTGACATTTCGGAGACAGCCTAATCCTTATCCCTGGACATGGAAGACCAAAAAATGTTATCTTTGGTCAGACCTTTCTGTAAATTCTGCAAGAATTTTTATGTGAATTTGAAAGCTTGTATCTTTAACCAGAAAACGTTCCATTATGAAAAATAACATTCGTATTACAAAGGACATTCTCAGACACTGACGGTCTGCAATTCAAACTTTGACTGTCTGCAACAGCTCACGATTCTGTGGAATTTGAAAATCTATTGTAATAAAAAAAACTCTACAATCAAGTAGACAGAATCGCCTCCACCCGCTGAGATTGCTTTCCAAACCGCCTCGAGTGAACTCCTCCTCCAATTTCAACCTCCCTTGTGCGTTCATCCCTTCGGGAATTTCACACCTTTGTATTTGCCTGATCAACTTTTCTGGGCTTGAAATTGTTAATTGACCGACTTATGAATTTTAGGTTTGAAAGCAAGGCACTTTGGCAATCTTCAGCTGTTCAGCGCTTTAGGCAATGAAAAGAGAAGTGTTGGAGTGGCTAGGCAGCAAAATAGATTATTAAGAAAAAAAGATGGAGATGAAGTACGAGGATCTAAAGGCGGAACCTCAGTTACTAAGAAGTAATAGAGAGGATGGATAGCAAGACTGAAGACAGGAAGCGGAAATTGAGGCAAAGAAAAAGGCTCAAAAGTTGGCGCAGCTACGGCAGAAGGGACGTTGCAGACACCCTGTAATGCTTACCGTGCACCATGTGAGGTGAGCTGACAGCACTATCCCACTATGGTGTCGTGCCGTATAAGGGGGCCAATGAAAAATGATCCTCATCGTACAAGGTTGCTCACATTTATTTCAGGCCTCTGCTGGGAGTCGATATCAAAGAAACTGGTTTAAGAATTTCAAACAAACTTATTTGTCTCAGTTACCATCCAACAGACTCATTATACTTGGCTATGTTCATTACAGACAATTTAACATTAGTTTACGAATAAATTTAAAGTTTTTCCCTAAATTTTGGCTTTCTTCTACTTGATACAAACAGGAATTTCCTACATATTTTAAACCTGAACATATTACTGTATGTAATAGATAGTCCATTATATGTTGAAGAAAAAATCTTGCAATGTCAAATATAAAGGTTGTTCTCCAACCTGTTCAGGAGCAACAAACTACAACCCAGTTACATGAAGTTCAATTTAAACTTTCTTGATGATGTACAAACTTACATGGAGAAAACATGTTTCCCAACTACCACATGTATTATTTCACTTTGAAGAGATGAACAGTCACTCCCACCTTCATAAACCCAGCTACATGAAGTGCTCATTCCTGAAGTACTCGTTTTTCACTACTAACTACCGTCCCTCTTATTGCCACAACTACATGTAATTCTTGAAATATCATGTAAGTATTTCTTCGATTGATCGAGAGTGAGAACTATCTTTGTTTTAACATGTTCGAATGTCGATCATTAGTTCATCCATCGTTCTAGAAATCACTCGCAAAGCAAAAGTTTGAAGTGACCCCTTCCAAATAGTTAATACCACTGACTACTAAGCTTCGTTAAATTCGAACTTGGAGGTATCTAGTAACTTCTAACTTCGTGATCAACTGCTAATTAACAGTTACTCTAAGCCCAAATAAAGCTTTGATTACTCCTCACGTCACTCACTTATCTTATGCCGCTCTGCTCGCCAAACCAAGCCAAGTCAAGCCATGCCAAGTGTAGCTCAGCACCACTCTAGCCGAACCAAACCAAGGGAATTCCTCTGCAAGCCAAGTCATGCCCTCTGCAAATCAAGCCAAATCAATCCAAGTCAAGCCAAGCCAACCCAACACAATCTAAGTTAAGCCAAGCAAAGCCAAGACAAGCAATGCCAAGCCTTCTGCAAGCCAAGCCAAGCCTTCTGCTAGCTAAGCCAAGTCAAGGCATCTGTAATTCAAGCCAAGACAAGCCAAACCAAACCAAGTCAAACAAGGCAGGTTTTCTGTATTCCAAGCCAAACTAGCTATCCAAGCCAAGACAAACTAAGCCAAGCCAAGCCCTCTGTAAGCCGTGCCTTTTGTAAGTCAAGCCAAGCCTTCTGCAAGCCAATCCTTCAAGGCAAGCCTTCTACAAGCCAAGCCAAACCTTCTGCAAGCCAAGCCAAGCCAACCTTCTACAAGCCAAGCCAAGCCAAGCCAACCTTCTGCAAACCAAGTCAAACCTTCTGCAAGCCAAGAAAAGCCAAGCCAAGCCAAACTTTCTGTAAGCCAACCTTCCGCAAGTCAAGTCAAACTTTTGCAAGCCAAGACAAGCCAAGCCAAGCAAAACCTTCTGCAAGCCAAGCCAACTTTCTGCAAGCCAAACCTGCAAGCCAAGCCAAGCCAAGCCAACCTTCTGCAACCTTCTGCAAGCCAAGCCAAGCCAACCTTCTGCAACCTTCTGCAAGCCAAACCAAACCTTCTGCAAACCAAGCCAACCTTCTGCAAGCCAAACCAAACCTTCTGGAAGCCAAGCCAAGCCAACCTACTGCAAGCCAAGCAAAACCTTCAGCAAGCCAAGCCAAGCCAAGCCAAGTCAAACTTTCTGCAAGCCAAGAAAAGCCAAGCCAAACCAACCTTCCGCAAGCCAAGTCAAACCTTCTGGAATCCAAGCCAACCTTCTGCAAGCCAAACCAAAACCTTCTGCAAGCCAAGCCAAGCCAAGTCAAACCTTCTGCAAGCCAAGAAAAACCAAGCCAGGCCAACCTTCCGCAAGCCAAGTCAAACCTTCTGCAAGCCAAGAAAAGCCAAGCCAAGCCAAACCTGTAAGCCAACCTTCCGCAAGCCTAGTCAAACTTTCTGCAAGCCAAGCCAAGCCAAGCAAAGACAAGCTTCTGCAAGCCAAGCCAAACCTTCTGCAAGCCAAGCCAAACCTTCTGCAACCTTCTGCAAGCCAAGCCAAGCCAAGCCAACCTTCTGCAAGCCAAGCCAAACATTCTGCAAGCCAAGCCAACCTTCTGCAAGCCAAACCAAACCTTCTGCAAGTCAAGCCAAGCCAACCTTCTGCAAGCCAAGCCAAACCTTCTGCAAGTCAAGCCAAGCCAACCTTCTGCAAGCCAAGCCAAACATTCTGCAAGCCAAGCCAACCTTCTGCAAGCCAAACCAAACCTTCTGCAAGCCAAGCCAAGCCAACCTTCTGCAAGCCAAGCCAAGCCAAACCTTCTGCAAGACAAGCCAAGCCAAACCCTCTGCAAGCCAAGCCAAGTCCAACCTTCTGCAAGCCAAGCCAAGCTAAGCCACAAGCCGTCTGCAAGTCAAGTCAAGCCGAGCGAAGCCAGCGAAGCCAAGCCTTCTGCAAACCGAGCCTAGCCGTGCCGAGCCGAGCCAAGCCAGCCAAATCAAACCAAGCCATGCCAAGTCAAGGTCTCTGGAAGATAAATTCTCTTGAAGCCAGACAAGCCAAGCAATTTTCCTGATCTTGTATTACATTACTTTTCCTCGTCTTTTGGTAATCCGCCTGGCAGTTGATTGCTTGCTTTTAAGTTGTTAAGTAAAATAAAACTAAATTTTACATGGACTTTGCTAAATAAAATACAAATCAGGACATTGAGAAAAGAAGCAGGATCATATCGAGTAATGGAAGTTTTATCTCCATCAGTAATAATTATGAAAATTGTTAGGGAGTAAAACACGACAAATCTCGCTAATTCAGTGCTTTAAGAGGAATAAAAGATGCAATCGTTGTAGTTTCAAAAGCGGATTTTTGTGTAAAAATCTAACAGCAGAAAGCTGTAGTTTTTACTGTTTTCGGCATTTTTCATTTGGACGCAGCTATTACATGTATCCTTTAAACAAAAAATAAAAGCACAGAAATGAGGGTACGAGAATTCTTGAACTTGCAGCAAGTCAGGCTTCTCATAATTCTCAAAGAACATAAAAGAAAACTGCGAGGTCTTCATCAGTTTTTTCCGAGTTATATATGAGTCTGCTTAGGGTTACGTATGCCCTGGGAAATTTACAAATCGGTTTATCCTCTTCTTCCTGTAACTCGTTTGCTAAAGACACTTTTAATGACCAATGGTGCTAACACATTCTTCATTTGTATAGGTATGATTTAGACTGGTTGCATGTGAAATTGGAGGATTTGAAATGTATATAAAAAAAGGCTCAAGATTTTGTTAAGTGAGGGGCTTTAGGTGGGAACTGGAAGAATTTTCGGTTTGACTACCAATACATTTCGGGGATCCCATGTCGGCTACAGCTCACTTTGAGGTGTATGAAAATTATTTCCCATAATCTTATGCTTAAGTGTGTAATATAACGAGAAGCTCTAATCATATTTCTCTATATCTCACATTTGTCGCGTAATCCTAAATGGCCGCCTGATTTAAAGTAGTTTATGCACCTTCCTCGTAAAAATAACCATAGTTATCGAAATAGTTGCAAGATCATACTTTAATTTAAAATTTATTTTTATTTCGAATCTAAATTAATTTAAACTTTTGTATTAGATAAACTCTCCATTAATAAGAGGGGAAAATGAGGTTACTTTCTATTGAAAGAAAATTATACAATCTGTCAGCCTTTCTGGTTAGGGTGCAGTCTTACTGCCGTATGGAAAAGTAATTAAAGGCATAGGGACCTCCTCGCCCGCAAAGGAAGAAGTTCTGTGGATACGAGAGAGGCTACAGTGGCGTAGCTCTTTGGCTGTCTTGAATGAAGGTGTCGACTAACCGAATGTTGCCACCTACGTACTATAAGAACTGAGACAAAAATTTGGTATCAGTCGCCCGTATTTTGTAACGAGGAGGAGAAAGAGGAAGAAATGAAACTTCCAAAGTTGAAGGATAAAATGTACAAGAATCTTAACTTTACGTGTAAGGTTCCATATAATAGAATACACATGAATGACAGAAAAGAAAATACAAGCAAAGTTGAAAAGAATCAAACTAAAAATTAATAAACAGATATGCACAAACATGCTTAATCAGGACTTTTCGGAAAAGGTTAAAAGAAACCAAGAGTCGTTGGCAGTGGAAGAGGGAAGAACATGATCCATATAACAATTGTAAAGACAAAGCACATGAGGCAAAGAACGAGAGAACAGAGGCTGAAGGATACAAAAGCAAAAAACAACTTCAGATGGTTCCGTTACAGAGTCAAATTATCAACTATTAGAGCTACGCCAGGGGCAATGACAGATCTTCATTACAGATTTTGGGCACCAGAGAACGGGATAAAAAATCAGAAGCTAAAATAAGACTGCAACGGTGCACTTATGGCCTCTTAAAAATGCCAGTCATAGGACTAT
>NC_087201.1:126981391-126988891 GCF_015104395.2 Macrobrachium nipponense
TAACATCAGTTTATTTGTACTTGCATATAGGACATATCATTCATTTTTCGTTCAGTATCATTTAGTCTTTGTGAGTGTGCCCATAATGACCAAAATATCAATTAGTTTGCCAGCCGGCGAAAAATATCATCATCAGTTCTATCGTATGTCTATGAATTTCGAACTTTCAGTTGCCTCAATTTTCTGAAGGACTTCAGGATTAAGTCTAGCTCTCGAGCGGGCCCCTAACGCCCGCCCCCCCAACCCTCCACCCTCCTCCCCTCCTCCCGCAATCCATCCACAACCCTCGGGTTGGTGTCGCTCATCAGACGAAGAAAGAGATCGTAATATGTTTAGCGAAGTATTTCGTAATTCGGTTTCCATTTGAAAGCTACTGTTCGCTATTAATTTAAGAGAAAATGTGTAATGTAGAGTCATGGTAGTTCCAGGCCAAATTAAGTGAGGAAAATAGCGGATAGTGTAAGAAAGACATTCTGGTAATAAAAATAGGACCTAAAAGGATGTCGATTAAATAAAGGATGGATAACATAGAAGAAGATATGCAACGTATTTTAGGGAACAGTTTGTTATTGATATAACGTTAGTCATTTAAAAGCCAATGTGGAATTCATGAAGTCAAATCCGAGATTTCACTTGTGATGACGCATGAAGAAAATACGATAAGAATTAAAATTTCCCTAAAAGAAACCTGGGTGATATCGTTGAACTAGATATTCATTGGTGCTTTAATAGCTGATGAAGTAACTAAAATGGAAATTAGTGAGCATTTTCTATATAAGCAGCAGGAGAATCGGTAATAAAATTCATATAAGGAAAAAAATGAAGGAAAACTTTCAAGTTACATATTATTACTTTTCCAAGTCTTAGAACACTAAACTCTGGAAAAAAGATATTTTGATTTCACAATAAAATGATGGGTTCCTATAACAATGCTTTAAAACCAGATTCCGTGAATTTAGTGTTTGCAAAGCATGGCATATTACAGTTGTAACTCATTTTCATGATATTTAACCTGTTGATCAGTATATATATAATTATCCGTACATTCAAAATGTCAAACAATGATTTTCACGTCAATCAAAACTATGCTGCAAACATCCATACACAGATATATACATACCTGTGTGTGCGCGCATGTAGTGTGTCTTTAGTAGAGAGAGAGAGAGAGAGAAAAAAAATATTCGATATTTTTAGTTTTATGCTTCAGTTAATGCGCAAAACCCTCTATTGGTCGAAGGCAAATGTAAAAACGCAGAGGTTCCCCTCAGGAAAAATGCGTCCATCCCTCAAACGCTGAAAGAAAAGTAGGGACTGGGGAGGAAAACTAAATGATGCGCCTGAAAATCAATATCGTGTTTGGATGACGTAATGACTCATATGCCTTTGCGTTATGCAAGCACATATGTAAAGTCAGTGGATTGGTGATTCTTTAGGTAATCATTTAAAAACTTTGTTATATATTTCAACTTTAAGTTAACGTGCTATGCCATGCAAATCTGATAATTTGCTCTCTGAGCGCAGCATTATCACTGTAATAATAATAATAATAATAATAATAATAATAATAATAGCAAGTTCTTACCTTTCACTAGGATACAAAAGTCAAACAGGATGTTAGTACGCAGTTTGACTCTACCTGACGCTGTGCATGAAGATTAGTTACCTGGGCAGGTTTATCATACCTTTCGAGTTTTAGCAAAATTCCCAGCCAAATAGTGAATCGGCGATCGCATTTAATTTGAATTAAACCCACCCAGTGAAACAATAGAAATAAGAGTAGCCAGAAATTTGGCCCGGAACGCCCCGGCCTCCTCATTCCAGAGGTCCTTGCTCATTACGGATGTGAGGTCGCAATTTATTTCTTCCGACTCGCTTATAAAAGAAATTCATTTTCATATGATACATGTTACTGTGTGGTGTGTCTAAGATAGTTTACATTGAAAATAGTTTTTACTTAAGTGCATCTTGGGTGAGTAAATTGTGACATTTATCACTGAATTATAACAATGTATAAAACAATGAACAAATATCTGTAGAACTAGTTCTCCAGTGCGTATGTATAAATCTATGTTTTTTTGACATAATCGTATAAAAGTCAATAAGAATAAGTATTCAAATTACGTGAAGTTAAAAGTGAATGGGAATAAAGAAAGTTAATTTGTTATTCATGTGAGGCATTTCAGTAAAAACCTTTTCATGCTAACAACGAGTCAGTCGTTCATTTTCATAGCATAGGCAATGTTTTTCTCGAATGTGTTTTCTTTCGCTCTGCACATCAGTTAGAACATAAAGATTTTCGGCAAAGGCTTCCATAGCTGGAGGTTATGTTATAAACGCTACACTCTGGCTTAGTGTCGTCGGACCCAAGAGCTGATACATCGAACGGACCGACCGATCATGGCCAGCCATCCTTCGTTTGAAAAGCCCTTCTGTGCCGCCAATTTCCTCCGCCGTTCCCCTAAATTTCATCCCAATCACCCGCAGATCTCCCTCCCTTTGTTCAGTCTTTCATGTCAACTCCATTCCCCTTAACGACCCCGAATTATAAAACAAAAATAGGTCATCTAACCAAGCACAGCCGAGCGCACTTCCATTTTCGCGATTTGGTAGTTTATGGGGCGGCGCCTTTCGCCAGCGTCCTTTCTTTCACGGCCTTGGGAGGAAATGCAATGCTCGGGCGGTCCCGTAAAAAAGGTTGATTAATGGCAATCTCAGACTGGGTGAAACGGGAGGTTGAGGAGAGAGGTTCTTGGGTGGCTATAAATTTAAAAGATATTTCCACTGTCAGACTCTCAATATTCCACTAATGTTTCATTTAAGCGAACTACATTTTTCATTTTTTAGTTTCCGCTTATTCCCTCTCAAATACACTAAAGTTCCATTATGCTATGAATTCATAAAGCGTGTATGCGTTAGTCTTTAGGGATCAAGCATGCATGTTATTGCCCTGTCTTTTGAATCTATTTTGTAAACGTGATTTTTACGTTATGATTGACTAACAAACATTTGTATGACAACTTTCTGCCCTTTTACCATTCAGTTCGCCTGATTTGGTGTGTTTGATCAAACCATTCTTGTTCCTTTTTGTTTACGTCTCTTGTATTCTGTTGCTCCAAACAGATATTGTGCTGGCATAGTCATTACAGTTTGATATCTTCATCCTCATACTATTAATCTTGAATCAATTAGTCAGAGATCTGTATTCATTCTTGTCATAAACTACAAACCCAAAATAACATAAAGATTTTCTCTTCCATTCAAAGGTTTTAACTCCCTTTAGTAATATAGATCGCAATCTTCAAACTCAAAAGTTGAACCTAGTAATTAAATAATCTTCAGCCAGCACAGTGTTTTCGCCATGAACTGACGCAGTTACCAGGTTTTGTTAATTGCTCTGATGATCAGGTATAGATGCACATTTTTCCTTTACTTTTATACTTCAAATCCTTTCTTTCTACACAATCATTCCGATTTTTACATAGAATGCCTTCCCAAGAAGAGAAAATCTGTCCTAGATTTCCCCCACATGGATAATCATGCTAATTGATATTCCTGAACTGAACATTTTGAGTAATGAAACAAATATGAATTATTCCGTCGGTATGTCCTCTCTGGCACACAATTCGTGGTTAACTTATCTTTTTGCAGCAAGTTCACTGTGCTTATTAATTTCAGAAATTCGTTTTCACTGTCTGTCTCTAATCTTAAGATCTCTAGAATTAAGAGTTTTCGTCTCTCCTTCCTTCTTCCTATCTGTAGAATATTCGTAAAAAAAACTCGTTCGTTTCTTGGGCAACTTTCTCCAACTAAAGAACCTCTATCCGGTTTTGATTTTTCTCTCGTTGATCCATGAACCTCAGACCTTACTAAGTAGCCAAATGTTTAACCTCCACCCCATATGTATCTTCAATTACAGATTCTAAACATTCTGTTGACTATAAATCTTATCAGTACGAAACTTACTTTTACAGCTTAGTACATCTTTCTCCATGGCTATAAGTTACTGTAATCTATTTTGTTACCACTTTTTTTGTGTTGCCTCTGGGCGAGCGCCCACATTCTCTTACTAAAGGGCACCTCCTACAATTACTGCGTTGCAGTCCAGTTCTAGTATCGTCCAGTTGAATAAGCCTTTAGTTTATACTGAAAACGCTGGGACAAGTAAAGTACCTTATGTTGCCCCAGAAATTGTAGAAGAATGAAGGATTAGCTTACCATTTTTCTCGTCTTTCACCTCTTGGATTGTTGCAACCCTTTGCTTAAAACACAAGAAAACACAAAGTATGTTTGAATTTTTCGATCTAAATAAAATTGAGAGAGGAAAATGCATATTTTCAGCTTACAGGATCATAGATAAGCCTTCCTTTCATTTTCACTATTTTTTGTAAAGAAATGCCATTTTTTTTCACAAGCCAAAAGCATAACCATTTACTTTTGCATAGAAAGTATGTGGTTTAATGCGTTTAATATTAGAAAAGTCCCGTTTGTCGCACTTCATCTCTACTTTCTCTTTCTCTCTCGTGTGTGGTATCGTCACCTCCGTCGTCATGGTCGTCACACCCAAAGGCTATTCCAGGGCTGCTATCCTATTGGCTGCCTGATAGCTTATGACAGGACCGGAAGACACACGCTGAAGTATGTTGGCGTCCGATGAGGTGAGAAGGAATTTCTACCATGATTTGTGTTGGATAATCTCCGGCCAAGGGGGAGAATTGAGGACGACCTTCCTAGAGGGGACCAGAAACGGGAAGTTGGAGGTTCCCGGCGTAGCAAGAGCAGGAAGTCGGTTTGGAAGAGGAGTAAAGAGATACGTGAACAGAGCCTAGAACGAAAATAGGAAAGAAGAAAAATATAAATCAAATGAACATGTCAGAGAAAGCAGAGCAAAATTAAAGGAAAAAAATAAAGTTTGTCCTTTTTTGATGAAGAAGAGAACAAGACGGTCACGGCTTCTGAAATCAAGGGTATTAATTGCTATAAAAAGCATTTTGGAGGCCGGTAAATCTGCTTATGAATAAGATGACTAAATAATTTCGGAACAGAAGAACAGAGTTCCACATTCTTGAAGTGAAAGGCTAGAAACATTGATCAAACCAGTAACCAGTTGACTTTCGAAGTCGATGTTGCCAATCATAAATGCGCAACTAGGCTGAGTGTTGCCGTCACACACAACACGATATATATATATATATATATATATATATATATATATATATATTCCTTTCTTGGCCGACATTTTCATCCTTAGACACGAATAGGCTGCACCAACAGTCCTTACCAAATCAGATCCTCCAGCAAATCTCTGAAAACAAAACTATTACTATCCCTATAAAGATATGAAGTTGTGCTCTTATCATAATCTTTTTTAATGAACCATATACTCGAAATTATCACGTCAATATCATTCGATGGAAAGTGTGAATCATCACAAGAAATCTGATCTACATTGTTTTTCATGTTTTTCATTACGTCTTCCCTCTCCAAGAAAGTCAAGAGACCTTGAATAGCTAGACAGAAAAGAACCGAAACGCGCCCTTGACGCACACAGACATACACACACACACAAAGAGAGAGAGAGAGAGAGAGAGAGAGAGAGAGAGAGAGAGAGAAATCCCAATATCGGGCGGATATAAACGAGGAATTGGACACAGACTCTGATGGGAAGTTATGGTTTCTCGTAGTCGGTAAAATGGCGGCTGTGGAATCTCCTTGTTGTTTATAAATAATAACTTCTGAATGACATTCTCTTATGGGCATAGCAGCGTATTGCACTCTACGCCCCTCGGAGGTTTTTCGGGACCTTAAATACCGATTGGGACTTCCTGGCTTGAATGGAATGGCGGTCTCCATTTTCCCTCGACTGACGCTCGTATTATTTATTTTCATTTATAGTTCCCAAGGTTGATATTTTCTTGTGCTTCCTTTCGTTAGGAAGGCCACCATATTTCTAGATTCTTTCCCTTTTTCTTTACGGAATGACAAACATTTTTAAGAAGAAACTTACCGAGATCTCATTTCGGCTCGAGGAGGAGGAGTTAGACGTAATTTAAGAATAAAACCATAAAAGAACAGCAGCTTATATAGATCTTATTTACAACGGACAAAGAAGTATCTTGGTAAAATCTGATGAAATGTGAAGCAGTGTAGTGCAATTCTCATTCTCTTAAGACGACGATGAACATTTATTTCGAAATTTGAGGAATTTCATAAAGCCTTTTCGAAGTGAAATTAAACCTTCTTGCCGAGGTTTTCCAGAAATTGCCTTTCCGTGAATTTGATATGATGCAAAAGTAGGTGATATCGTGCGCGTTAAATTTGAACGTGCTATTATTATTCAGTTGACTTCAACGTTCTTTTTCGTCAACACCGAGAGATTCACCATCACCAACATACGTGAGGAATCAACAGTATCCAATAGCATCCAAGAGATTCTTTTGAACAAGGCAGCCAAATTTTAGAATTTCTATGATAAAATTAAGTGTTTTATATTACACGCACATGAAACATGTTTTTCCTTCGTTATATGACGGGATAATTTTTTTTATATTTTATACAACCTTGACATTGTTTATAATAAAACTTTTCAAAAAGAAATTTGCAAATGATCTCCGGATATAAATAGTTCAATGTTATGAGAGTGCTAGATATATATATATATATATATATATATATATATATATATATATATATATATATATATATATATATATATATATACTGTATATATATATATATAATACTGTCCTCTAATTACACCAACATTTCTTGTTCAAGTATTTCACCACTTGCCACTAATCTTTGCTATTTTCTTACTCATACGCTGCGGTTCTCTATCTTAGAGTCTTGATTGCACACTACAGCAGATTACTCAACACCCTACCAATGTTCCTGGTGGTTATGACTATGCAGATAACATTCTTGATCTTCTCTTCACTTCAGACCCCTTAAATATCTTGACAATATGTTCTCCCGGGCGACCTTCCAATCATTCTCTTATTTCTGTCATTTCAGCCTTTTGCTCAACACCCACCGATGCTCTACACTCAAGTGTGGATTTGGATGCCATTTGAGTTCCTTGCAAAGGTGACATAAGTCTTTATCGTTAAATTTTCACGGCAAGGTTAGGCAGAACACTAACCTTATTGCCAAGTTTTGAGGCATAGATTACGTTCCATTTAATCTATAACATTCTCTCCCTTTAATCATTGTCAGACCCTTTTGTTGATCGGCCTACAGTCGAGAAACCATGTGTATGAGTCATTCCTTCTCATTCTTTTTCGTTTGTATTTGCTAGAAATTGCTGTACTGTTGAACTTTGAAGGCAGAAGTTTTCTGTACTAAGTGAAAATTGACATCCTAATCTCATCTCCAATTGGGGAACGAAATTTGGTACTTTGCCAACAAAATTCTTAAACTCTACCAAACCGTCATTCCTTTTCCCTTTTGTCTTGATTGAGCTACGGTTTAGTCTCCTATAAAAAAGATCACAATCTGGTCCGG
>NC_087201.1:126991391-127016391 GCF_015104395.2 Macrobrachium nipponense
GTTAATCAAAAGAAAAATTTCAAAAACGTTAACTGAGCGAATGGGAGGCGTGGGTAAGTTCGCAAGAGTAGAAAGGTATGGACTCAGGATGTCCCATATTGTAGAAACTAATTAGCAAGATTGCTAAAGTGGTCGTATGTTATAATGACCTTCCACAGGCAGGATGTTCTGCAAAACAAGTGAATATACAGCGCCTCCACCCCGATGAAATGTTTATTGAGTTTTGTCAAGATATTTTCTCTCCTTTTCCCCCCTTTCTTCTTCCAAGAGAACTCGGAGGAAGAAGAAGACTGAATCTATCATAATTTTCAGACAGTGGACTTATTTTCGAAATTTGTGAACCTCGGATAAAGTCAGAGAGAACCTAGTTCAGTCATCAACAGGGTGGAGTAAGGTGTATTAAAAAAGATGTGTCAGAATGAGTTTAACGTTAACTAATTGACCACATGAATGATATATCGATATATATATAAATTATATATATATACATATACACTATATCACATATAAAATATATATATATACTATATATATATATATATATATATATATATATATATATATGTGTGTGTGTGTGTGTGTGTGTGCGTGTGTATATATATATATATTATATTATATATATATATTATATATATATATATATATATATATATGTTATACAGTATACATTTACACTTTTATATATATATATATATATATATATATAATATATATTTATATATATATATATTACTGGTTAAAAGATGTTCTTTGTTACAACAGAATTCCATCTAATAAAAGGAGTCCATAAGAACACGAAAATATAGAGAGAAAAGTACTATATTTCAGAGACTGCTGTCTCCCTCTTCAGGTAAATGAATGAGAAAATTTTACAGAAAAGGTGGTATTTATACCAAGAGGTCCATCCACAGGCAAGCCAATTTTGGTGACCCCCCCGCTAATAATCTTCCTTTAATCTTCTTAAGCGTTAGTTGAATGAAAATCTTGTCGATTGTATCTGAATCCCATGTTCCTTTTGAGATGTTCATTACCTGCCTCTCTTTTATTAAGGCCGAATCCATCATTTGACTCTAGTACCGGCAGTTGTTGCTATAAATTATAAGTGACAAATTCCAGTTTATTCTAAGGTTATGTTCATTTATATGGTTGACAATAACTGAGTTCTGAAGAGGGAGACAGCAGTCTCTGAAATATAGTACTTTTCTCTCTATATTTGGTGTTTTTATGGCCTCCTTTTATTTTATATATATATATATATATATATATATATATATATATATATATATATAGATAGATATATATATATATATATATATATATATATATATATATATATATATATATATTATATATATATATATATATTTCTTTGTGGTCCAGTGCTTAGCGTTAACCTCATTCCGACATACCGGGTGTGGATTTGATTCATGCCATGAACGTTTATGTTTTTATCAGAAATTCCTAAATTTCGAAAGTACGGGGCACTGTATGAAAATCCTGATAGATTCAGACCTTATCTTCCTCCGGTTTCTCTTTTCGAAGAAGAGGATAAAGAGAAAAAAAAAGGAGAAAAAATAACCCCATTAAATATTCCATGTGAGGGGAGGTGTTGTTTATTCACATTATTGAAATTTAAGGAATGTAATGCGGACGAGGTGAGGGTTAATTTGCTGCAGCCCGTTTCTCCCAAACAGGGGTTTCAGTATGATGAATGATTGCTGTAATTCGTCTTTCTTGTTAAGGTGGCCCTCTTTGCATTAGTTTCCACGTCTGTTTTTTCGTTTGTCTTCACACGAAATTATTACGCCATTTGTTCCAAATGTAAGATCAGGGTACAGTAAATATGTATAGAAAGAAAATAGGCATATTCATATTAAACATTGGGTGGGAGGGAAATTGCCCGCCTTAGGCACTGAAACCTTAATCTCTGTTGTTTTTCCTTTCAGTGTTCTTTTTATTACATAGATATCATTCATGGAGGGTGACTCTTAAAAGCACGATGAACATGAGGGGTAGTAGACGTCATCATAAAATCATATAGCATCAGTTTTCACACAATACAATTCCCGTCCCGTAACATCATTGATGTGGTACTACATCGCTGTAGCTATTGTCATTGTTATCATTCTTGAAAGATTACAGTGTACATACATACATAATATATATATATATATAAATATCTATCTATATATATATATAATAATGCTAAGAATATATATATTATTATAATAATGTGTGTGTGTGTGGTGTGTGTGTGTGCATATATATTATATGGTGTGGTGTGATTGCTGTTTTGTGCTCATTTACGAATAATAACTGACATTAGATAGAGCAATGTAATACCACACCAGTAAAGAATAAAATCTATGTAATAAATTGAAGGTAAGTGCTCTGAAAGGGTTAAAAAAATCAAAGATGGAGGTTGCAATGTTGAATGCGGATGATTTTTATCACGCGTCATACTAAATAACAGCAGGGGCTCAGAATTACATTGTTGTCACCGTCTATGCCGTATCTTATATCTGTTGCAAATGTCGTGATAATTTCGTGTAAAGATAAACGAAAAAACCCTTATTTTGAAAGTGCATTTGGCACAGAACTAAAAATCACTGAAATTCCAGTCGAGGGAAACCAGCTAACTATATTTTTGTAAATGGTGTGGATCTCACATACCTCAGGACTGACTCATATATAACTCGGAATCAGCCTAAACCTGATGAAGACCTCCCACTTTTCTTTTCTCACTTTTTTTTTTTTTTTTTTTTTTTTTTGCTGTTCTTGGAAGAATTATGAGGCTCGTATTTTGATGTAGGTTCAAGAATTCTCACACCCAAAATTTTTTTTGCCTTTTTATCAGAAATGAATTATGAGGCACCTACGTCCAAGTGCTGTAAGAGTTATGAGGACCGCGGCGAACTTGCAAATGAAGGCTTTCCGGTTTGTTTACTGAATTTCATCAATGTTAGACGGATTAAAATGGGAAATCTGGCAAAGATTTATGAACGAATTCAAACATGTGTCTTCTCGAAGTTCTGGCTTTAGCGACAGATAAAGATGCCCGATGAAAGTAATATTTTGTGCAAGGCGAGTGGGCCCCAGTTTTTTTTTTTTTTTTTTTTTTTTTTTTTTTTTTTTTTTTTTTAATCACAGGACATCATTTTTTTAAGACAGACCACCCGTTGAAATTTTTTCATATGCATACACGCAGAAAAAGAGAGAGAGAGACGGAGAGATCTTATCCCCTCTATTGGTATGATAGATCTATAGCTTACTCTTTCCACAATGGCCGCTAAGATCCTTATTTCTCATACTAAATCCACTGTGACGAATTCCAGTGTTTTCAGATTATATATCTCCTCTCTAATACTATGTTCTCTGATATACGTTTTTCCCATAAGATCCCAAAGGACTGTGGGTAGGAGACACGAAGATATCACGAGATGTTCGTTCGCCATCAAGATTCATAATTGCCAAGAGGCTTCAGGTCTGGGTGGTTCAACTTGTCAAGACACACTATAAAGCTTGAATTATCAAAACCTGTCTTTAGTCAAAGATCTTAATAGATATTCGGCGTACCGAAATAATGGAGGGGTTAATGAGCATAGGGCTTTTAGCTAACATGAGGGCTTCGAATGTTGCTAATCCAAACCTTACTGTTCCGCTCTCAGGAGTTAATTATAGGTTCTGCATGTGAATCTGAAAAACAGAGGCTTTTCGCTTTCATGGTCTCTGATATTTAGGGGAAAAAACGTTGTCTGAATTGTCAGATAACTTAAAAAATAGATAAAAAACAAAGAAATTTAGACTTGTGATCTTGGAGATTCTGCCAGGAGAAATAAACTTGGCAATATTATCTTCAAACACCGGTGCCTGCTATAGTTTCATCGAAATCAGCGAGGAAATAACGTTTCTAACTTTAAATTGATCTATTACCTGGAAAATTGTACCAAGATTTAAAAAAAAAAAAGAATTAGGAGAAAACAAATACCAAGTTTGACCTGAATAAAAACAATCAAATTTTAAACATTTATAATAATCGAAAATCTTAAAAACTATATATGAAGAATTTTCTGGAGAATACTGAACATAATCCTACGAATTTTAATCCGAATTTAAAAAAAGAAATGTATCCGCACACAACATTTTAGTCCTAAAATGACCTGTAACCTTGAAAAACAGGTAAAATTCAAAATATTTGGCAAAAATTATCAAAATATTGGAAAAATACCTACCTCCCCAGTCCGATCGAAATCAGAGGAAACAATTACCTATAAAGTGAATCTATCACTCCAGAAACATGCTATGCACCATTTTTTCTAAACATTGAATAAATCGTGACTGAAAATTAATGCCTTTTAGATAGCGATAAGACTGTTATTTATGATGCTTTGGTCGCCCATTTTCTTTAAATTGAAGCTAATTCTATATAAATTATGCCTATGTAACAAATTTCGAAAAAAGATTTTGTGATTTTGCCAAAATGTACTGGTTTTTCCTAGTTTCCATATTTATGGACAAAAATGTGTTATATAATGCTATTTTGGTTTAAAATACTTGGATATTATTTGTGTTGATAATGCAAACAATTTTTGTAATAATAATTCTAATAAACCTGTGACTAATGGAGATAATGGCGGTTAATGAAAAGATGACCGTATATTTCAAAAATTTCCCAAAAACTAATATTGTCACAACTGGCTAGGACATCAATAAATATTAAATATGCTAATAATCGTAACAAACTTATGAATAATAACGAAGATACGATCAACACGGGTTTATTAACCAAAATTTGAGAAGTTCTTGTAATGTTCTTCATTTTTTTAGAGTAAAGAATTACATTAATTCTCAAACAAGTAGGATGTATCAACAAGAAGTTGAAGGCAGGTGGGCAATACTGAAAAGACTGCCCCACAATTTACGTTTGTAATACGGAAACAGAAAGACAAGGATGTTGAGACAGACATAGTCTTGGACATAGAGTTTAGCCGCGTTCATGGCATTGAAAGCCACAGATATTTTGTCAATCTGTGTCGTTTGTTCTTGATCCAGGTGAGAGACTTCTGCTCCAACTAGTCTCCCATCGACAAACACTTTATGAGCCGCTCACGGGGTTGCAGGCATCATTTTTCACTAGTCAAACCCCGTTAGTAATATAGTGCCTCTGAAAATCTTGTTGTTACATATAAATTAACCCGGGCGACATCAGCATTTGACATCCATCCGGTCAAGGTATTTTTCGCACGGATTTTACGAGTATCGTACCTGAAATTTCCTGGTGTTAGGGTTTCTGACCCTCAGGTCCTCTGTTCTTTATTGTTGTTAATCCTTCTTCAGACGACTTGTCCATAGCAATATGGGTCCTTTTAGCTTTAATGCATAAATGGAGACGAAAGCAGTCTTGCAGAGTGTTATTTCCTCGCCCTTGTCCACCTCAATGTCCAACTCTTGCTTTCTTCGGCCTAAGATCGCTTCCTCAGTCTCGATGGGTTCCCTGCGAATATTCTGTGGAGGAATTCTGTTTGCAAGTTGCAGTCCCCCACTGACCAGTATGCCTTGAAGATCACATTAACTTATTTATACCCCACTTTGGGAAAACAGCCGTTCTTACAGTTGCAGGGGCAATCATGGTTCTTGTTTTGGTAAGTCAGGCCAAGGTTCATTTGCCTTTAGCAATATTAGGAGCCCATGTTTCTGGTCTACTTACCTCTTTCTTCTTTTCCCTGATGTTCCACATCTTCAATTTTATCACTAGAAGGTCTTACAGGTTGAGTACCACGGGTGGTGATAGCACTAACACTGGCTTCAAAACTGATGGGGATGACACACTTGCCTATACGAATGGTCTGCCAATGGCACAGAGGAATAGATTATCACATTCTATATCACTTTCACAATCCGAGGGATGCACTCACGCGTTATCTGTTTAGTCACTGATCAGACTTTCTCGCATTAGCCTTTCCTTTCCGATTTCCATCTCTTGAATGTCACTGCTTTCCTCTTCACCCTCACCAACTAACGCCACCATCAGGATCTATTAAGAGGAAAATCTCTATCGCCACAGTCACCATCATATGAACGTGAAACATCACCCATGTGTAATTTTACCTATAGCAGAAAAGTGTCGATACACACAGCTGTTTTTCTTTGTGCTTTTCACAATATCCATGGACGACCAGGTTATACTGAACACTTCCGCAGAATCTACTTTGTCTACACTTATCACATCGGTGAAGTTGTCACTCTACGATTAATAATACCGACGATGGTAGAGATAAAGATTTAATTTACGGAGCAACCGTGTGTGTCCAATGAATATGTACTGGATATTCCCAGCGCTGAATGGTTCTCGTATGATAATGACAAAACCGCCAATTTGGTAGACCCCCCAAGGCTTCAAACATTACCGACGATGAAAGCCAAGGTATCCTAGAACATAACGTCTACTGTGGCGGCCAGCCGCATTTCGTAAAATGCATCTCCAAAAACTTTGTACGCAGTCGAAAAATGTCTGAAGAAAAGCGCTTTGCATTAATAGGAATTTTAGACTCTAATAGAGTCGACGCATAGCATTATTCTCGGGCAGTATTTTTGTAGTGGGCTATGTGTGATGAATGGATGCATGTACTTGCTTGAATTTCACTGGAAGTGCGCGTAACATGATTCTCGGTGTGGATCTCGGTGTGGATTCGTGGCCTGTAACAGAAAAAGAGTTCAATCGTAAAGCATCTTTAAAACATTACTCTCAATATAGACTTTTAGAATTCTGAAGGCCATACGCCTAAAACTAACAGGGTTTGAGTTCTAAAAACAATAGTGCTGATTGTATGGCCTTTGATATACTTCTCTGAAATCTTGAAAAGTTGAATGTCATAATTCTTTGTGAAAATATTATTTCTAGGGGTACTGACCTAACAAAGTTCATAATATCAGTAAATTGATATTAATAAGAAATAAGTACACCTCAAAATAGCTTTTCCCCATTTTAGCTCTGCTATTCTATTGATAGTTCTAATTTCTCTCTCACTATTATTTCTGTTTATTATCAGTGGACCTCTCCTTGATATGTTTTAATATTGGAGAAATTTGAAATGGGAGTTTTCAGCTAAGTAGTTCTTAATTTATTCAAGACCGTTTGCCTATCGTCCTGCCTGGTCTTCCATATCGCCAATCTCCCATACTAAAGAATAATAGTATCCATCGTCGTTCTGTCATCAGCTATTTGGGAATTCCGATTAATTAAGATATTCAGATGAGAAAAACCAGGCTGACAACTTCTCTCCCACAAATTGGTACATAGTTTCTTCAGTTTACTTTTTCACTGGATTTCTTTCTTCTGGTTGACGTGTGACTTGAGAAAATCTAGAATCTCTCTTTCAGCTGCAAAGGAATTAAATCAATATTATTCCCTCTTTACAGCAAGTATAATTTGGCCACTCGTCTACTGGGTTAAGGGCGAAGACTCTTCCCCTAAAATAAACGTAAAACGAGTCAACCAACCCTCCACATGTTATATTGAGATGCAAACAAGCACATAGGAAAAAGACGGAAGGCCTGTATTGTATCTGCCTTCTGTATTTGGAAAGTTATCATTGTACTTGGTGTATTCTTCCGCTCGCAGGCAGTCTCCTAACACTCACCCCACTCATCTCATTCTTAGTCACTGATGTTAATTAGTTCATAGATTACCATTTCCATCGGCAGTTTATATCACGATGAAGTTGTTGTGACTTCCGTCCATAGTCATCTTCTTTCATTATACACTTTTATTGACAAAGACTGGGTTTAATGGTGATGAATTGGCACTCTTAATGTAGCTTTATAAGTTTTTTTTTTTTTTTTTTTTTTTTTTTTTTTACATATTCTTATGCATTTTCCTTCTGTACCTTTCAGGTTTTATTTTCTTATATATTTCTGACATAAGACATCAGACTGAGGAAGGAGAATCGGAACTTGTTTACGGTTTATCAATAAAGAAAGTTCTCACCTTCTGTGGTTTATAATGATTATAGTAATATTCAAATGCGCGATTTGTATTTATTCATATGAAAAAGCAATTACATATAAAATACAATTAATAACTAGTTTAATACGGGTTTTGTTTTTACGTTTGGAAATGACTTTTTCACGTGTGTAATGTAACTGGAAAGAGGACATAAATTCCTCTGCCAAACTGCGAAGTCGTTTTAGGACATCGAGAAATGATCTGTTTTTATTAGCCAGACACTGAATTATTATGATCATGTTAGCAAAAGGCTGAACGCTTTATTTTAATTATATTTTTCATAGCATGCAACTTCAGAGAAAGATGGAAACGGCGCTAACACCCAGTATAAAAGACAATGCATGGATAACGTCGTAACCTTAGATAAGATATGACTTGAGTGTTGCCGTCACATGGGCTCTAATCAACGAGATTGGCAACGCGGCTATAAATCATAACATCCTTTACATGTACGATGATGCACAAAGCAAAACAATGGGAAATGCCTCTTCCCTCATGAAAAATGCACTGAGGTAGGGGAAGCATTTGCCTTTTTTTCCAATTTTTTTTTTCAGCAAGGCTGCATATGATTGGATCTCCTTGAATTATAGGCCATAGACGGTAAAAGCATGCATAGTTTGATGAGAAGCATTGACGCGCCCTAAAAACTCGTGATGTACACACGATTCAATACTCTCATGATTAGTAAGTGCAAACTCTATTCCCGTAATACAGTATTTAACACGCCATCTCTCTCTCTCTCTCTCTCTCTCTCTCTCTCTCTGAATGCATACATTTTACACACACGCACGCATGCGCGCACACACACACACACACACACACACACACACACACACACACATATATATATATATATATATATATATATATATATATATATATTTATATATTCAGAGAGAGAACAAATCGAGAGATCGAGAGAGAGAGAGAGAGAGAGAGAGAGAGAGAGAGAGAAATGGCGTGTTAAATACTGTAATACGTGGATGGGGTTTGCAATCACCTAATCATGAGAATATTGAATCGTGCTTACATCAAGAATTCTTAGGGTACATCCATATTATAAAAGGGCTAATGTGAATTTCGAATCATCGAACATTGTAAAGTATTTCATAATAAATAACACCAGTTGCTACTGAAGATTCTTCAATAATCGTGTGGGTACTTTGCTAAAATTGTAAAATTCTAATCTTTAAATTATTTTAGCACCGTGCTGTGACACCTATCCCTTAATTCTATGGCGCTGATAATACACAAAAATCCCTCGTTAATATAGTTTTCCATTTTCATGAGATAACATTTCAGTTGCCTGGAAATTCCTTGAATCTGAACTATGACCTTTTGGAAGACAGGAGGTTTTATCCAGAGGATTTGCGAAGGGTGGACAACAATCTCACACACGCAACTTCTACCACTGTTACATACATATTACCCCTATCAAAACTTCACAAGTGGCAACTCTTAACTTTCAGTAGCTGCTCTCTCTGCAAGCGATATCAAACTACGCTAATAAATTCACGTAAATGCAAAAATATGCTATTTATTTCCCAAACTAAATGAACACAAAATGGAACAAAGTGACTAAAAAGGGTCATGTTAAGAACAAAAAAACCTTTAAATTATCATTCTACTCACCTGAATTAGTCTAATCACCCCAAACTCTCAAATTGTCAACCACTACATTTCGATAGTCAAGTCTTTAGAGAATCTCGTCTCTAGAGCAATGACATGGGACGCATCTGAAACAAAGAGACATATCTATTATATTTCCCACCACACGATTAATGTTAAATAAATGTATATACTTCACACTTCTCTCTTTTCAAAGGTAACTGTTCCTAAGTCATTTAAATATGCCATACCTGTTCGATGGGTTTGTAACAACACCTGGTGTCCTCCAAACTGTCTCTTGCCTTTCCTCCGGAGCGTGTGACTTTTTCACTAAAAGTATCAGGCGATCGTGCCCATCATTACATGCACAACCACACAATCCTCAGCCACACCTTAGAGGCCCCCTAGCAACTGGCTGTAGAGGCTTTGACCTCACAAATGCATACTCAGCATTTCCTTCTTCGAGGCAGGCTATCACTAGGTTGTTTCTATCGCCAAGCCAAGAAAGCTGATACGTCACAATTGACTTACACATTTACTGTCTTCTTTTAATACAGCTCGGCCACCTATGTCTTTTGTGCACTCCTGTTCCACACCACATCAGTAACTAATGCACAATGTTTTAAATTGCCACGTGATTTAGGGCTACCTCCGTTGCTGGAACCTTTGTGCCTTGCCGGATGCACAGAAGTTTAAGAACTCCTAATGCCCAAATTGTGTAACGTTCGTTGATGAAAAACTCATCCTCGTCACTAAGATAAGCAGAACTCGACTAATAGTTGTAGACGCAGGTTGAGCACGTAAACCATCTCAAAACAACTCAGCACGCGCCATTATTCAGCGTCTGCAACCCTCGTAAGTGTATCCAACACCCCCTTGTCGCGAAACTTTAGATTCAACGTTTTCTACCGAAGGAAACGTGGTCACCACCCCGTTGTCAAGGAAATATCCCGTGACTTCCATGCAAGTGTGACTCGCACCCGCCTTGTAGAAGATTGTAGACTCCTGATTTATCCCAGAACATATCCTGAGACGATATACCGACGACATCATATCCGCTGCAAAGGCAATCCATAGCATCGCCACTTGTGTGTAGACTCGACTCAACCTCTGGTATTGTAGAACCAAGCCGTTTCCATCGTCACCATCACGTGAAGTTGGGAATTCTCTAAAGTCATCATGTGTCTGTATTTAAAAAGTCATTAATTAATATTCTCAATCTCCTAGCCAAATATTAAAAATTCCTTACTAAACAAAATATGATCTTTACCCACTGAATCCTCATCCCTTCTATCTAAGTCAACTTCCTCGATAAATTATATCTCCTGTCTAAAATAGAAATGCTATTTAAAGCTTAACCCCAATTACGACATCTTTCGTAGGAAAAGAAAAAAAAAGGAAAAAAAATAATAGCAACAATAATAAGTGAACTTTCCCCATTACAAAACGTACAAAGAGAGGAAAAAATATATAATCCAGCGTTTTTTCCAATAAACACAGTATGTATCATTACAGAATTTGCTACCGCAACAATCTCATCGACCAGAAACGACCAGAAACAACCCCTTTACATACATCTCCGTGGAATGCCATAATCAACATCTCCGAAATAGTGCAAATCTCCTAGTAATCAACTCCGAAAGGAAAAAATCAGCAACCAGACTCATCACAGCATTATCAGCAAAAATCCACCTGTGAACACCTAATGTGCTCGAACCGCACTATAGATTTGTCTAGTCAAGACTTGCAACCTCAGAAATCATTATTCTCCAGATAACCCCAAAAATTCTATACTAACACTATATAACCACATTTCGCAAAATTATCTCTTGGATATCACCAAAGGTGCCCCGAAAAAATTGTCCTTAAAAAACGTAACTTCCCCATGATACTACCCCAAGTATATAGAACCAGTTTACCACCTATTCGGGATATAAACCACAGTAAACCACACTTCAACAATTATATACCGCCAAAAATAACCATTGGTGAATATAAAAATACACCTCCATAAATCCACAATGCAGTAGTGTCAACCCGCCCCCATTCGCCACAACAGCTAAAGGAACCACAATACCCCCCTTCTTTGGCTTGTAAAACCACAAATCACCACCAAAAATCATAACCACGAAAAGAAAAAAACTCACCACTAAAGATTATAGCCACAAAAAGAAAAAAAAATCCACCATCCCAAAAAGAGGCACAGAAATTCAGCTCCAAAACCCCATAAACACAGGAATTATCACTTTATTATCACGTTTCTCAGCTAAAACAGAAATTCCCCATATTTCCAAACAACTTTCCACGTAAAATATTGACCTCTGAATCTTACACCAAAACGTCGCAGTTTGCGCATAATAAGAAAAAAAAAACAGAAGAAAATGTAAGAGAAAAAAACGGTAAAAACATATCACCACCAAATTGCAAAAACCAGACAAAAAAATGCAATTGCACGACAATATATTAATTACCACAACCAATTCTTTTCAATTTTTAGATTTGTGTTAATTTCGACTGACCTGTTTTTTCCTTGAAGACAACAAATCTAATTTCCAATTTTCTCCTCAATGACTCTAAAAGGACCTTCAAACTTCAGGCCTAATTTGTAGTTCAGCTCGTTTCTCACGTTGATTTTTAAAAATACCTTGTCTCCGACATTGATCTTGGTATCAGATGTTTTACTAATACTGTTCTCTACCATCTCTCTGGTTGCGGTTTCAAGGTTACGGCTGAGACAAGCATGTCTTTCTCTCGCTATGGATATCAACGACTCAATCGTATCGTCCCCATGATGAGGCATAGTTAGCAAATCAAATGTGCCTCATGCTGGGCAACCAAACAATGCTTCAAATGGAGACATTTTAATGGAATCACTAACCATAGTGTTGATACTATGTTTAACAACATCAATATATTTGTCCCAATTCTTATCATTACCACCTACAGTCTTACTGAGAGCCTCGAGCTCTTTTCTGTTCACTCGTTCACACAACCCATCAGCCTCAGGTCTGTATGGAATAATTGTTACTTTCCGTATCCCCATGACTACCGCTAAACATTCCAAAGTTTTGTTCACAAATTCTCTGCCATTGTCAGTCAATAGAACCTCGGGTGAGCCGTATCTGCAAATGACGCCATTGAAAAATGCTACAGCTACTTCAGCCGTTTTATGCTTAAGTGGGAAAATTTCTATTACCCTTGTAAGTTCATCTATTATTACTAACAAGGACTTATTCACATATCTAGACTCACAAAAATTTCCCAGGATATCCATATGTATTCTCTGAAAAGGTTTACTTGGTATAGGATATGATCCTAATTTGCATGAAGTTATCCTTGCAGGTTTGCATGCGTTGCACACTGTACAGTTTCTCACAAAATTTTCCACATCTTTCCCCATGTTTTTCCAAATGTATTTAGCACGAACCTCATTATACGTTTTATCTATCCCCAAGTGTGGACTGTGGAACCTGCAATGTACTATATCCAAAACCACTGGAATTAGGACTTTCGGAATTACGATCTGTGTTGTATCTCTTTTACTTTCACTGGTTCTTAATTTATATTTAATTTTCCTAACCAATAGATTACCTTTTAACTCCAAACTTGAAAAAGGCAACTTATAACGTTTCCTGACTAATTCCCCTCTAAGAAACGCTTTTGCATCTGCTAGAATCTCGTCTTCATCTTGCCTTTGCTCTATGAGAGCCATATCCTATTGTATAGACTCGCTAGTGACTTGCGCAACTTGGAATCCTTCCGTGTCATGAAAACTTCTACTAAGGGCATCTGCAACTACATTTAATTTGCCTTCTATATATTTGAGCTTTGCATAAAAATATCTGATAGTTAGAAACCATCAAGCTCTTTTAGGCGACAAATCAGGTTTATTAAAAAGATCTAATAATGGCTTGTGGTCTGTAAGGACTCCTACTTTATTCCCCATCAGTAACATTTTAAAATGAACCAAGCTTGACACTATTGCAAGGGCTTCTTTATCTATGGTAGCCATTGATCTCTCATTGCTGCCCTTTGTCCTGAACTTCCTGCTATAAAGGCTATGGGATGATATTTCCCATCAAAATTTTGCATAAGGCAAGCACCCATACCCTGCTGGCTGGCATCGGTCACTAATGTGAAAGGTCTACTAAAATCTGGAAACTTCAAAACAGGGGGATTCATTAACGAGTCCTTAAGCTTTTGAAAACTCTCCGACTGGGGTTCCTTCCATTGAAATTGAACATCTTCCTGCACTAAATCTGTTTGGGGAGTTGCTATATTAGAGAACCCTTTCACAAACCTCCTGAAGAAACTGGCAATACCCAGGAATGACTTAATCTCTTTCTTTGATCTCGGGGTGCGAAAATTCGCTATTGCTTTGACTTTATCGTCATTTACTCTAACCCCTTCCTTAGATATGACATGGCCTAGATATGTAATTTGCTTTTTCAAGAACGAACACTTAGCTAGCTTAATTTTCAACCCCACTGATCTAAGCCTCCTAAGTACTTCTGTAAGCACTTCCAGGTGTTGCGCGATCGTGTCTGTTGCGACTAATATTTCATCCTTATACACAAAAAACATTTTTACCCAATAATCCGTGCAAAACTGTATTTACCAATCTGGTAAAAGTCATCAGACTGCCTGATAAACTGAACGGCATTCGTGTAAATTCATAGTGTCCCTTAGGCACTGAAAAAGCCGTATATTCCTTGCTACTTTCACTAAGAGGGACCTGCAAAAAACCCTGCACCAAATCAATTGAGCTATAAATATTATGTCCCCCGATTTCAACAAAAAGATCTGGTATGCACGCGAATGGATAGCGGTCAGTGATTGTCTTTTCATTTAAACGTCTAAAATCGACGCATACAAGAACAGAACCGTCCTTCTTAGGCACCGCTAACAAGGGAAAGTTGTAAGG
Organism: Macrobrachium nipponense; assembly: GCF_015104395.2. Lineage (NCBI taxonomy): Eukaryota > Metazoa > Arthropoda > Malacostraca > Decapoda > Palaemonidae > Macrobrachium > Macrobrachium nipponense. The sequence continues at coordinate 127,005,929 of NC_087201.1, forward strand.
AAGACACACTAGGTCTAATGATTCCTTCTTCCTCCCATCTATTGACCTCTTTCTCTACCTCTTCTCTGATTTTGAAAGGTATGTGGTATGCAGAAATATAAACAGGTTTTGTGCCACTCTCCAAATTTACTTTATGCTCTAACACATTAGTCAACCCCAATTTATCACCTTGTAAGGCTACCGTATCCCCAAATTCTGTGATGGGCTCGCTTATTGCTACAAAATGTTCACTATAATCCACATTAGCTAAATGTTCTCTAAATATTCTTTTCCTTGATTGCATTTCTGCCTCTGGAAACTCAGGTTTCCCCTCTACGATGGCCACTGAACCACTATCACTACTCCAATCTTGGAGATCCAATATATATGTATTCCTTTGGTATTTCCTAACTGTATCATACAGTTTAATAATTTTAACCATGTAATCCCATTCTTGGATACACTGTTCACCGATGCCATGCTGATAACCCCTCTAAGCTTCCCGCTGTTTTCAATAACACACGCATCCGTAGGTTTTCTCACTACCCGCAATTTGAGTTTTACCATAGTCTTTGAACTGGGCATTAACACAATATCCTCCGATAAAACCCCTTTATATTTGCGGGTAGTACCTCCCCTTTCCACAATCCCATAAATATCACCACCCTTAGTTCTCATTACATCCACCCCATTGTTAGTATCAGAAATAACATCAATATTATTATCAGTATCACCAGCCATAATATCATCACCAAAATTGTTACCACCGTGAACTCCAATATGCCGCATAGCATCCTCACAATTATTTCCCATATCACCAGTGAGGGTTTTAATATGACCACTCCCCATGACCCCAGTATCATCACCATTAGCATCACCTAACACATCCCCTTTTTCAATAATCTCCATATCCTCAGTTCTAATCACATCCTCATAAGGAAGAAAAACACCAGGTACCTATTCTGACTGTTATCCCATTAGCACCCACATGGATCGAAATCTTGTGTCTCCTACATGCAGGATGACCCAGCAAAAGTCTGTTGCCCAACGCAATCCCTTTCATTACCAGAAAAGGTTCTATTAATATTTTGTCACCAAGAGTAAACTGTATTTGAACACAACCCAGGGTATTTAATCTATGGGCTTGCACATCACACACCGTCTCTGTTGAGGGTTTCAGAGGGTAATGGGAGAACATGGATTGATACAAATTGTGATCCATCAAGGTCACGCTAGCGCCAGTATCTATAAATACTGGGATATGAACGTCCTCCACTGTTGCGTAAAGTATAGGCCTGGGCTCTAGGGCGTCCCCCACAAGACCACAATGGCACGTACTAATCACCTGTACCCTTTTTGTTGATCGGCCTCCCAAAAATTTCGCAAATCCCTTTGCCCTCTGGAATGACCTGCCTGGGAATTCCTCACATTATAACTCCCAGAACTTTGAGGTGTAGGCCTCGCATCTTTCCATATCTGAGACGGGAAAGATTGCCAATAGTGATCCGCACTCTTACACATTCCACAATATTTAACTCTACTCATTTTATTTGGGTGCCCTGGTTTATTACAATTGAAACAGCACAACTGCTGTTGCCTTTGATCGATCGATCATTTGTTATATTCCACTTTTGCACACAAATGGGGAGAAGAAAATTCTTTGTCTCTTTGCACCCTATTTCTCAGGTGTGTCCCATTAAAAAATGTACTGTCTACAGTGGGACATTTGGACATATGTTTCTCAATTTGGGCTTAAAGTAATTCTTCGTCTGAAGTAGGTTCAATCTTTTCATCAAAACTATCCACTATTGCATTCGGTACATCATGCAAGGGCATTGAAAAATGGATCAGTTTATGTAAATTGTCAAGTGAGACACTACCTCCTGTAACCCATTTAGATGTTTTCAATTTTCCTACCCATTCTGCCGCTGAATCAAAAAGTTTTTAACTATGTTCTATGAGGCTATTTGTGCCTATCAATATCTTAGTCCCCTGAGGTCCCTCACCATATCCCCATGTTCCTTTAAGCCATAAGCTGCTTTTAAAAATGCTTGCAAATCAGCCCAGGTACGACATTTTGCAAATTGGAAACTCCTGCAATGATGGAAGAGATTACCCTTATTGAAATCTAACAAAGCTTTCGCCTCTCTAAATGCCTCAACATCATCCGTTTTGTTTTTTGAGCTCAAATAATTATTCACTCCGTCAATAAAGATTTGCACTGGTTGTGAAAACGCTCCATCTACAATTCCCCTAAATGGACTTACACACGCACTAATGTTCGTGACGTGATGAACCAAAGTCGTAGTACCTTTTGCGTCCGCCATTTTCCTATCTTTATGGAAGCTTTTGTGCTTTATGGCATTTCCCAACCTCAAAACCCAATCCTGAAAAATTAATACAAACTTCCCCCAGTAAAAGATAACAAAAAAGATAAACATGCACTGTGCCCAGTAAATCATCCCACAAACAACTGTTTGCAGAACAAGGTCACACCAAAATAACAAAAAAACAAAAAACAGGGAGGAGATAAAAAAAAAGTGCAAAAGCGCTTCACTCAGCAAACCACCTCTCTCTCTCACACTTCCAAGTGCCTAGCAACCAACCTCGCTCCGTCTCACTCATTCAGACCCTCACCTCTTTCTCTCTCTAGCGTGTAACTCACAATAACCAAAAAAAAAAAAACCTCGCTCATGTTATTACAAAATCTCCCCGATGTCCATTGAATCTCGAGAGACATCAAAATAAAAATACACTTTGAGCAAATTCATCCCCAATAAAAAGAGAACAAAAAAAGGGAAAAAAAGAAACAATAAAATTACACTCACATCTTCATATGACTGAAACCCAAACTTGTATAAGCATTGTACATATGCTTAACCTATTCACCACACCCAATAAACACTAATATGCCAAAAATTAAACTTTTTCCCCAATACTTCGGAACACTAGTTTTCACGAATCACCAACCAGCTAAACTGTCTGAGGTGCAGAGAGAGAGAGAGAGAGAGAGAGAGAGAGAGAGAGAGAGAGCGCACCACCGCCTCGAACACAAAACTCTTGGATCAGAAAAGAAAATCCCCGAGTTGCCTGTGACATAATTATAACCCTTTTCCTTCCCAAAAACATATGTTTAACTAGCCACCAGTCTCTTCATTAGCATACCTTCAGTCTATAAAATGTATAAAACCTTTTTAAACGCTGCCACCAAAACTAGTACCCCTATCAAAACTACACAAGTGGCAACTCTTACCTTTCAGTAGCTGGCCGGCCTCTCTGCAAGCGATATCAAACTAGGCTAATAAATTCACGTAAATACAAAAAATGCCATTTATTTCCCAAACTAGATGAACACAAAATGGAACAAAGCCACTAAAAAGGGTCATGTCTGACCCACAAAAAAAACCCTGTAAATTATCATTCTACTCTCCTGATTAGTCTAAGTCAGGGGTCTCCAAACTTTTCAATGTAAGGGCCACATTATATATTTCCCACATTTATGCAGGCCAAAGGAAAAAAACAAACAAACAAACAAATCAGTGCCAGTAACTTAATTTCCTCAAATATTAGAGTATAAAATGGAAAAATTAAAACATATTTTGTTGGAAAAAATCAGGGTAAACTAAATAGACTCCTGCCTTTAGTTTTATGCAACCAAATTAGTGTGACGAATGATACTGACGTTTTGCCTTCAAAATTTCATTGAAATCAGGTTCCAGATTAGATGAGCCAATTGTAAGAATTGATTTCAAATGATCATCAGACAAATTTGCTCGATAGTTAGATTTCACATACTTCATTTTGGAAAATGTTTGTTCACACAAGTGTGTTGTACCAAAAATGGACACAAAACTACAAGCAAACTTTATCAAATTTGGAAACTGATCCGGCTGCAGGAATTTATAAAACTCAATCAGATTTCCTTCTCATATTTATCTTTCAGTTTGTCATCTGCCTGGAGATCAATAATTTCCGTTTGAAATTGCGTTGGAAGATTTTCAGCATTGAATAATTTAGTGATGCCAGTCTTGCGATAATTATTTTTTCAAGGCCACCACACATGGATTTGTTTGGCGGGCCGGATGAAATTATGTGGCGGGCCAGATGTGGTGCGCGGCCCATAGTTTGGAGAGCCCTGGTCTAAGTAATCACCCCAAACTCTCAAATTGTCAACCACTACATCTCGATAGTCAAGTCTTAGAGAATCTTGTCTCTAGAGTAATGACATGGGACCCATCTGAAACAAAGAGACATATCCATTATATTTCCCACCACACGATTAATATCAAATAAATGTATACACTTCACACTTCTCTCTTTTCAAAGGCAACTGTTCCTAAGTCATTTAAATATGCCATACCTATTCGATGGGTTTGTAACAACACCTGGTGTCCTCCGAACTGTCTCTTGCCTTTCCTCCGGAGTGTGTGACTTTTTCACTAAAAGTATCAGGCGATCGTGCCCATCATTACATGCATGACCGCACAATCCTCAGCCACACCTTAGAACCCCCTAGCAACTGGCTGTACAGGCTTCAACCTCACACATGCACACTCAGCATTTCCTTCTTCGAGGCTGGCTATCACTAGGTTGTTTCTATCGCCAAGCCAAGAAAGCTGATACATCGCAATTCACTGACACATTTGCTTTCATCTTTCAATATATATATATATATATATATAATATATATATATATATATATATATATATATATATATATAATATGTATATATATATATGTGTGTGCATATATATTTCCAATGAAACATATGACCTGGGGAAAAAGCCTGCGTGAATTTCATGTACACTATATAATCGTGATATGACCAGGCTATCTAATAATAATAGGACTCACAAAATTTGGTTGCTATCCGTTTTATTAAACAAATCAATCCGAATACAATCACTTATGGGTATTTAATTTTCTGATGAAGGAACTTCCTTTACCAAACCTCAGCCATACATACGTATGGGAAATTTATATACAACCCCAAAATTAAAAATATTGGATTACCCCCAACCATTTGTTTATTGATACAAGGTTAAAATTCGTTTCCCAAAGGTGTTTTTTAAGAGTTAAAAATGTTTCATTTCAACTCTAACTGCGCTAAATTAGAGCATATTTCAGAATTTTGTGTGCATTGGAAAATAAAGAAGTAATATCAAGATAGTTGATACTTTTGTGTGTATCTTTTTTTTTCATAAAAATGAACCATAGTGGCTGTAGCTCTACTTTATGACCTGTAACATTTTACCGTGTTATTTATAATTTTATTTTTATGAACGACCTTAATACCTTATGGGAATAACTAAATGATAATGATATTATTTTTATTAATATTAAAGTTAAAGGAGGATGGGAGAAAAAATGAGTTTTGAATTTTATATGACCTGTCGTTGATGGTGGATTTGATATAAACCAATCTTTATTTTTCCAATTACATAATTTTTGGAAAAAATAAATATGCATTTGAAACTGTGTACACGCACTTGTAAGTATGCCAAATACCTTCTGATGGCAGAATTTCATCTGTTCACTATATTTGAAACACAGACCCAGCTTAGGTTTAGTTTAATGAGGCACCGTTTAACCCAATATGACATAGGAGAATATAATATAAAACGGAAGTGAAATCATTTCTTATCTCAGATCTTACCTATTGCTGTGAATTGAATATGCTTTTTTAAAGTCAGCAATCATAATTGAAATGGAGAAATTATTCTATGAAGTGAATGAAACCAGCTCCTAAAGAATAAGTATGTCATCACATCATTGTTGGTTTGTGGATAGCCAGGAGTGGCATAACTTTTCCTTAAAATCAGAAAAGAATAAATTACTACTACTAAAGTTTGCACTTTACAACTGACCGCTACTTATCGTTGCAAATTTCGGTCATCCTTTGTTTTCCGCAAAGAATAAACGGCTGATCCCACTAAGGTAACCTGTTCTAAGGTCTTGGAACCGGCTGACTTTGTTGCTTTCGAACTCAGTTAAGTGAAGAATAAATTTCACTTGTGTATTAAAATTGAGTACTATTATCCAAAGACGTTTGACTAGGCAAACGAAGCTAAGCTTCCCTTTAAAGCTTTCCTTGAATAAAGGAAGCCAAATGTCTGTCTCGGTCGCTCTGCAAAAAATAGGCAAGCTCCATAGGCGAATTTTCCAATGTTCCCCACAATGTACAAGACTGCGCAAAAATTGTGGTGGAAAAGAAAGGAAAAATGAGAAAGCCTAATTTTTGTTTTGAATATAAATAAAGTTAGTACTTTCTTCCTTAGCCCTTTCAAATGGATTATGATGGTTTGCAAGACTATACACAGCTCAGAATTATTCATTAACATAATCAGAGACAGAGACATCGATATTCATGAACTCTGGAAATGTGACTAACCCAGAACGTTTCATAAGGTCATATATTTGCTGAACTGAAGTGTTAATTGTTCTTACTGTTAGCTTGTAACGAGTTAGATGTCATCATAAACTTAAATTTATTCCAAAATACCAAAGAAACAGTAACACTAAATAAGAAAAGAGAATACTGTTCTTCATAACGGAGAGTTTGTCGCAGAGAGAGAGAGAGAGAGAGAGAGAGTTGTAACCAAGCGAATTGCCTTCTAATATCACTGCAATTATACCTAAAATGAAAGAATATAATCATCCCTTCCAAAATAATAAAAATTATGTAAAAAGCAGACTAATTAACAACAAATTGCATGCTTTATAAAAAGACATCACAACCGAGAAAGCCAATTACGAACAATAAAATATTTTGTCAAAAAAAATAGAAAGCGGATATTAAATACTCACATGCACTGGGACACAGAGCCTCCACACATACCCACACACTCACACACGCACATCCCCATACACACACACACATTATATATATAGCGCCTCAGTGGCGTGGTTGGTATGGTGCTGGCGTACCACCTCGGTGGTCGCGAGTTCGATTCTCGGGCATTCCATTGAGGAGTGAAAGATGTGTATTTCTGGTGATAGAAGTTCACTCTCGACGTGGTTCGGAAGTCACGTAAGGCCGTTGGTCCCGTTGCTGAATAACCACTGGTTCCACGCAACGTAAAAACAACATACAAGCAAACAAACAAACACACACACATGTATATATATGTGTGTGTGTGTATATATATATATATATATATATATATATATATATATATATAGATATATATATATATATATTTTATAATATCGTGTGTGTGTGTGTGTGTGTGTGTGTGTGTGTGTGTGTGTGTGTGTGTGTAAAAACATGAGAATATATGCAGGATATGGATGTACACGGCTGTGAGTTCCGACTTGCACCTGATGCGTTCCTTCCATCTATAGAAATGGAAGGAGACTCCATATATCCCGGACACTTATGTTGCCCCGTATTATCCACAAGATCCACAGTTAGAATCAAATTTGATACGAGCAAATAATAAGCCTTAACCGTGTTCCAGATTGACGTATATTAGCAACCATTTAAATGCTGATGTCGTGCTAGGTAACATGCGGTTATCAAGCCGGTGGCATACGAGCTTTATACATTCAGAGAGAGAGAGAGAGAGAGAGAGAGAGAGAGGACGACTTACCCTCCTGTCTGTTCTTGTTCGACATACCTCACGTCTCCGCATTCCCATGTCTCCCAGTATGCATGTTGGCAGGAGAGTGAGAGGGAGGGAGTGAGAGAAAAAAGAGAAAATTAAGTTCATGGAGTATTTTTGTATAGTGAACCTGATATTAAACGACCCAGTACTGATATAATCAGAAAGAAATAATAGCATTTCTTGGATATACACTTTCGCACCCACAAATCGTGTGTAAATTCTTTTAAATGACTCTTATTAACACTGGAAAGAGAGAATTTCTTGCATTACCAAGTGGTTCTTCATTTCATTAAATATCACCTCATGCAGCAGATATAAGTCTCATTAAATAGCCCAGCGTCTGTCACCTCGTTCACTGAATTCCGAGGCTGACAGCTTAATCTACATGAATTTGACCACCGTTCGGCGATAGTCCAACTAATTTATCCAATACTGTCTTAGCCTACTTCACTTAGGTAGCAGTTGTCATTTGTTATCCTTGGTAGCAGAGCATTTATAAGACTGAAGCACAGACAACAAATCATTTGTTGATAATTCATGACCCATTTGGGAAATCTTCAGCCACACTATAAATATTGACGGTTGTAGATTTTTTAAATGATCTGTGCATAACAAACAGAGAAACTGCAGCATATTTTATAATTGCATGAAATTATTCCCATTCTCGTACAGTATTTTTCCAAGAGTATGGGAACTGCCCTTTGTGGTCTTAGTATTGGCCACAGATGCATGACGTAATGGATTTTGAATACCTGAGCACCCCAAGGCTTCTGTCATGACCGTCTGGGTCCCTTTGTTATGCAGATCTAGCTGGATGAGAGCCAGCAGACGAGAAACAATTAATTAGCAAACAGACGACACTTCACAAGCTAAAACCGTGCAGCCAAAACTATTCTCTGAGGATTCTTACTAACTGATGATATTTCGTTAAATTATTATTATTACTAATTAACTAATTTACGTGTTTTGTGTGTTATGAATAATAATAATGATAATAGGTCACTTTCAATCCTTTTAAATCGTAATTGTTTCCGCAAAGCAGGCATGACGATAATGATGTGAGGATGATCTCGCTTTTTCTTGCGTGATTGAGTACGCGTCCACGTTGCCGGTTCCTTCTAATCAGATTTATCATCTGCTTTTATGACCTATATGTGTCTCATGATAGTATGCAGCTGTGTCCAGAATTATAGCATAGTTATTTACATACATAGCAATTAAATCTTTACTTACTGGCGTAATAAACTAATTAACCTTGACCTATTAACAATCAGTCGTAATTATGGCGTGTTGCCAAACAGTAAAAAACACGAGCAACTTAACGAATCGATGTATTGCGTGATTCCCACTAATCATAATTACCTCCTTTGGCATCATGAAGTCGGACAAGATATGATTATTACTTTTTATAAGTTTTCTTTTAGTGTGATAATTCGCATAAGCAGGCATTAACAGACTTTTTAATTAATTCTGTTGGCGCGTTAGTTTTATTTATCGAGTATTTAAGATAAATTTTTAGTTTGCCACCTTGCTACACCGTAACGAAGTTAAAAATTTAAGTTAAAAATGCTTAGAATTTTAGACTGCCCGTGAGCGTAATTTGTTTTCAAGGTACGATTTTTAAATACTACATTTATGTTAGTTTCTGCAATTTTCACGGAAAAACTGTGAATATAGGAGTCTAAAAAAACGTCAGAATTACTATTTTAGTTTCAAGAAATGCATTTTTCGATAATTTTCGTGTTTAAACTTGGTAAAATTCAGATAAGCCTTAGGTATAAGCAAAGGTGGCACTATTATAGCTGTATATCACAGGAGGAATACACGACAGTTACAAGAAACTGGGTAATAAATTGTTCATTATAATTTTCAGATAAAAGGATCAGCAGTCAGAAGGGTGTTTTTTATTTTTTTATTTTTTTGCATGGTAATTTATGGTTCAGATTTGTTTTTTGTTTTTACGTTGCGCAGCCATTCGTCGGAAATTTTGAATTAAGGAACAGGAATAAATTTGTAGAGATGGGCACCACAAAAAATAAATAAATAAATAAATAGGCAATTGCTCAACGATGAATTTCAGGGCGAATATCGAATTTCATGAAGAAAATTTTGTCACTTCTAAAAAGCCAAAAGATTAGTCTGAAGAGAAGTTGGTGTTGGTAAAATGTAAAATAAACATTCCCTCATCGATTTAGGTTAGAGAAGCGTTGTTAAATGGTGTTAGTTTGCAAATTTCAGTAAGTTATTTCTATGATGAGAACTTGGTTGATTGCTAAGTCAGTGTACTCCCTTGATACTGCCTTTTTAAAATGACTGAAAATAAACTGAAATATATCATCAAAGTATGGCTTTAAGACCACTTTGTTGAAGTCTCCCTAAAATAATGAAACCCTAAAGGATTACAAGTTTTGATTCTTGCACGCTTCACCACTGCAAAATATTTAAGTTGGCAATAAAACTGCATAGGGTTACAAAGAAAAAATTTATATATTTGAATATTGATTGCTGTAAAGGAACTGTTAATAATGTTATCACTTACGCATTCGGTACTTTTAACATTTAAATTTTTCACTTGCTTATACGAGTGTATTGCGTGCTTGTATACTGTATGTACTGTATGGTGATTTATATACAGGTGTGCATGTCTTTCTAAATGTTTCTTTTAAATACTCTAGAATGTTTGTTGTTGCAGACTAAGGTTTTTCTAATCTCATAATGCCTTCTATAAATGGAAAATTTTCCTTAAAGGGAAACGGTTACGTTTTCCACAGGCAAGATCTTATTATTCTTCAGCATATTGAAGCCCAGGCCACATATATATCAGGACTTCAGCTCGCGAACATGAAAGCGGTTGAATATTACGAGCTTTGGTTTGC
>NC_087201.1:127021391-127046935 GCF_015104395.2 Macrobrachium nipponense
CCTCTTCTCATTTTTGAAAGAGATTAGTTCCTTTGGCACACTAGAAAACAGTGCGTGACGGTGCTCCCTCTGGCTTTCGTCATGCCGTAACCTATGGATGTTCTATGAGCTTGTGCCAACGATTTCTGGCATTTCCAGGTCACTTTATAGGTGATGACCAGAGTCAATATTACTAAACTTTTGGTCTATATGCAGAAATGCATCAGGGATGAACATGTCCATTTATTTAAAAAATTGTATATAAACTGATGGTTGCGTATTTAAATAACGAATTATCTTTTTCTTACTGTCTGATTACCTAAACGACACTATACTGAATCTTGGAATAAAACTGGGAGCTGGACTCATGCAAAGTAACGAAGTGCTTTGGATTTCCAATGTCAAGAAGTTGTAAGTTTCTACAATGACTTTTCGCTTATTCCTTTCCTTGGTGGAGCAGAAGAGAGTCAGGGATAGAGTGACGGGACCCCAGCTTCATAATTCAATTCATTGTCCAATACCTCTTGGTAATTACGCGAAAAATACGCTCGGTATGGTGCCATGCACAATGATAAATCAATACCCAATGAAGAGCTACCCTCTTTACAACCACCCCCCCTCCCCCCGTTATCTTCTCTTCAATATACTTTTATTGAGATTGTTTGTATTGTTTTATAGTTTAAAGTGCTACAAAATGTCTTTTTTTTTCAACTTATGTATATAGTATGTTTGTATATATATAATTATATATATAAATATATAAAAATAAATATGTATATATATATATATATATATATATATATATATATATATTATATATATATACATGCATACATACATACATATATATTCCATCAGTTAAAGGTAATTAACGTGTGTCTTGAAAATACAGGCCTAACTCAACTATTTGTTGTATTGTCTGACCAACCTCCAACTGTTGCGCAAGTGACCCTGGCACCTTCCGGTGTCTGTGTCCCATACACAAGTTCCGTACTCGCGAACAATTGTCTTTACTTTATACAATACCAATCGAACCGTTCCGACGTCAAGTCCGCTGTACAATCTGTCAGTGATGTCTTCTCCGATGAGGAAATTAACATTGCATATTCGAAATGCAAAGTTCTGATACCAGAGAGCATTCTCAGGGAGCGATCCGCGAAAAACCTGTCCTCTCACAAGAAAATATCACATATCAATATCACTAAGTAGCTAAGGAACTGCTTGGTGGAAATCTACGCCGATGATCCTTACAATCTGCCTCCAAAGGGGCCTGCTGACCTAAGCATATCTGTGCTGTACCGCACGGCAGAAAATGTCTTCCAAACAGCAAAATCCCTCTCAGAAATAATTAGAAAAAACTAATAAAAAATCGAAGAGACAAATGATAAATTATCAAGAATCTGAGGCGTGATCAAAGGACTACAGGAATCCCTAGACAGTCTTGAAATTGTGGAAACAAATAATCTCACACGGATCTGGAATGCGATCAAAGGAGTGCAGGAATCGATAGACAATCGCATGGATATCCACCAGACTCCTTTGAATGCAGCATCCAGTTTTTTCTCGCCTCCCAGCAACACGCAAGTGCCCCCATCACCTATGGACCGTTCTGAGGGGACTATTGGTCTCCCAACTTCTTCTCCCTCCCCAGTGCCTTGGTGGAAGATAGATCTCCGGTAATGATTACCAGCCCTCGTGATTCTCCCCACCCTATCTCCCCCCACCCCATCCCCCCATCGTGTATGCAGATGTGAGTGATCATGAGGGGTCTGGCGGCTGACAGATACAAACAAGCAGAAAGAAGAGAGGAACCTCTCGTTTGGCCGCTGGACTGAAGCCCAACAATCTGCGCTCATCGGTGACGCTAGACGCCGTAGTGGAGAGAGTCAAGTCTCTTACTGGCTCAGACCCACTCATCTCTCACGAGCTCCCATGCAAAAGTAAACATACAGTGGCTTACAGGATTACCTGTCTATGTCAACACCTCGACGTTCTTAAAGGCGAGAATTTCGGTCCTAATATACTACTTTCAAGATATAACCTAATCCGGAACCAACCACCTACAGGGGAACTTACTGACACCCCAACTAGGGTCATTTCCACCGCAAGTGCCAGCCAACTGCCCACTCCCCCCTGGCTAACCCCCATCCACCCAAATGATCGACGCATTCATCTCCCATCTTCGTGAGTAGCCATGGATACATTAAACATAATATCTTGGAATATTTTTTGGCCTCAAGCGGAACATTTCTCTCCTAAACATGTTCTGCAAAAACTTCAAAGGCATTGCATTGCAAGAAACGCTCCCCTGGCCCATGGCCTTGTCATCTGCGATTCAATACATGAAGACTTCAGAACCTTCTCGACTTCATCGATACAAGTTACAGATCAAATCATAGCCGGTCTTTCCTGTAGCTCAAATCGTTAGACAATATGATAAAGGTGTCACAGGAGTGACAGATTGCTGGGGCTTCAAGTGACAGTAGGGAACTCTAAAATCCTTATAGTTAATGTTTACATGCCATGGGAAAATGATAATTTTGATCATTACTGAATGATCCTAGGGGAGTTACGCAGTATTATTCACGATTCTCCTGCTGATCATATTTGTATAATCGGGGACCTTAATTCTCACCCCACAAAACAATTTCATAATGAACTTACTCACTGCTGTCAAAATCATGCTCTGCAAATTAGCGATGTAATGCGCCTCCCTCCCTTCTCCAATTCATATGTACATAATAGAGCGGACGCAATTACAACCTCCTGGCTGGACCACTGTATCACATCTCCACAACTTCATGATTCTATTATGACCTGCAATATTCGCTACGATCACATCCCATTACAGGTGTCATTCAGTACCCCATCCCTCCCTACCGTGAACCCCCTAACTGACCGCCCACCAGTGGTAAACTGGGATTGTAAAAAATTGTAAAAACCAACAGAAAACCAGATACTTTAGGGCGACCACGGAAATCAGGTTGCAGTCAATAGTTCAACCGGTAGACGCCTTACATTGTACTAACACAAATTGTAGAAATGAGCACCACAGGAGGGATCTGAATGAATTCTATTCGAACATAATCTCCGCTATGCCTGCTTCAGGCAGGGCTACCTATAGATTTTGTCAAGGTAATTCTCGTAATATACCTGGATGGAATGACTTGATTAAAGATCTATATACATACTCACGAGAAATGTTTTTACTGTGGAGGCAAAATGGTAGCCCGAGGGAAGGACACTGCATTACTAATGAGACGGGCGAGAGCTCAGATCAAACTTGCTCTTAAGCACTACAGATTAAATGAAAAACAACTAAGAGCCGATGCAATGTCTAGAAACTTAGAATCTGGTGATTATCCTCGTCTTTGGAAAGGTATCCAGTCCTTAAATCACTTCAACAATATCCTGAATTGCATAAATGAACAAGATTCCCAAAGGGATGTAGATAACCTCCTTACTGACAAAATTCAACTTCATTTTGCAGACCGTATTACGCCAGGTAACATCAGCGACGCCATAAACAGCCTACCTAATAATAAATCGCCCGGCTGTGATGGTCTTCCCGCAGAGGCTTTCAAATTCTGCCATTCGATAATTTACTGTTTGCTAGCTGCCCTATTCAATGCGTGCATAATTCACCAGTTTCTTCCAGACTCCCTACTTTTAGTTCACTTGATACCATTAATCATAAACAAGCTTAAGGATGCAGCTGACCCTGGGAACTACCGGCCAATTGCAATCACAGCAATCGCATCCAAGATACTTGAGTTGGTTCTTCTAGTGAGACTTCTTACCTTTCTACACACCACTGACAACCAGTTCGGGTTTAAAGCAAACCACTCAACCGACACCTGAATCTACATTCTGAAAGAATTGCTGAACTACTGCCTATCATCAGCCTCTCCTGTTTTCCTTTGCTTTGTGGATGTAAGGAAAGCATTTGACACAGTAAACGACCTGAAGCTGCATAAAAGAGGCACACCCCTATAATCTAATTGGCATTTTACATTGCTGGTTCTCCACACAGCAATTTTGGGTCAAATGGGGTAAGTATTATCGTACACCTTCGGCTCCCTAAACGGGCTCCGGCAAGGGGGCACTCTCCCTCTATACCTGTTCAATTCGTACACAGATGCCTTGAATGTCAAACTGAACTCACTCCCAATCGGATGCACTGTCATTGAAGCAACTATAAACAACCTCTGTTACGCCGACGATATGGTTCTGATTTCCCCATCAGTGCAAGGTCTCCAACGACTCATCGGCACTTTCCGCCAATATGCAGAGGAGTTTGATATGATTTACAACGAAACCAAGACCCAGTGCATGTCGCTGCTCCCGAGATCACTTAAGCATATTGCAGAACCACAAATTTTCGTCGGACGCCAACGGCTGGACTTTGCGCACGAATTTCCGTATTTGGGTCACATTATCACCGACGACCTAAAAGATACGGCAGACATTGAACAGAGGCGTCGTCGTAAACTATGTGCAACTGGCAACATGATTGCAAGGAGGTTTGCCTTCTGTCACCAAGACGTGAAACTGCTGCTCTTCCGCTCGTACTGTTACAGTATCTATGGGTGTTCCCTCTGGGCGAAGTATACCCGAGAGACCATGAGCCATATCACTGTTGTGTACAATGACATTTTGAGACGCCTCACAAACATTCCCCGCTACCACTCCGCCACACAGATGTTCATAGAAAACCACCTGGAGACTTTAAAAATTATTGTAAGGCGAACAATGTCCAGTCTGGTAACCCGAGTGAGAAACAGCAGCAACTCGCTCATACAAAGCATCCTAAGGAGTGAAGCAAGAAGAAGATCTAAATTGTGGGAAAGATGGGATATAGGGCCTTTGTCCCCTAAAGGACTTAATCCCTGTATTGACAAGATGTCATCTGCAGATTCTGTCATTATTATTATATTTATTGCTGATATTTTTCTTCTTCATTATTACTGTGAATACTATCAAGTTAAAGTTTTTTTACATTCAATTTTCGTATTTAGCACTCTGGACCTGACTTCTGTAACCACCTAAGGTCTCAAGTTGAAATTTAATTTATATAATTTGTGCACTAACTGATATAACTCTGAATGCATCTTTTTTTTCTCACCAATATTATTACTGTTATTACCAGTATTATGATTACTATCTTTTATGCTACCTCAGGTATTTTGTGGATAAGTTCCGATTATTTATTTATTTATCATGTTGTCTCATGCATCTAGATTGTATATGTTACTGTCTGTATTATATATATTCCATGCATATAGCCCTGAGCTGAAATAAAGGATATTATTATTATTATTATATATCCCCCATAAGATCTAATTTTTTATATACTGTACGTGTGGTTATGTTACCTGCCTTAATGGTTGTGTATTTTAATACTGTAACTATTTTTACCCTTTAATATCTGTGATGGGACAAATGAAGAAGTTATTGTTTTTAAAGTTTTCTCCAGAGAGATAATAGAATATTTTTCAGAGATATTTGTGAAGCAGATGAAAGCGGAATTGCAAAACGTAGGAAACTCGGAAAGATATCAAAAGTCTGAACAATCTTTTCATTTTATCCAAGAAGCCTTTACGTGGATTATCGCGATCGCGTCAATATTTTCTACGCATTTCTTGATGAATCCTTAGTCCATTCCAAAATGTATAGCCGACAACCAACTCTGTTTAGAATTGTTTGTGTAAAATGTTTTATACTGATGTTCTTTTATATATGCTTAAAATCTGATAATCGAGTAGTGGATAAAAAAAAAACTGTCTTTGGAAAGAGCACAATGCACTTGTAACCTTAGTCTATATCACGATGCCAGACTGAGACTGAGTATGTTTTGGACTTGACTCTTGATACATATTTTCAACGGGGATGTGCAATCTCATTTAATGGATGGATTCCAATGACATGTTATTATTATTCTTTATTGACAAAACATTACGCTGGGACTAGACTTTATTCGGACCCATTACCTCGTTCGGACTTTGTTCCCACCAACCTCCCCACTGTCCCTACGACGCCCCTAAATGATTTTGCATTCTCATTTGGACCATCTTCCACCTTCGTGTCTTTAACGTTAGCTCAAACCGCCGTTTATTTTCTGATTTCTCTGTAGTTCCGTTGGTGGTGAAAAACCATCTTTAATCACAATCCGAAATTGTGTTCAAGAGTCTATATGCCATAACTGTTATAAAAAAAAAATGAAACTGGGCCTGACATTATAAAACAACTATGGCACAGGCTTACCGATTTGAAATTTTTATTTTCATTTTAAATTCATTCAGCACTATACTGGCTCTTGACCTTACTCTTAGAGCAACTCGATGATGAAACCTGTGGAATCGGGTGATGCATGGAGACTGAGAAAAGACAAGACGGGTTGAAGCTCTTTAAACCTTACAGAGAACGTCAGTAACAGAAAGTTATAAGCGGTGATTCTGGATGTAGTAAAAGGTTGGGAATGCAGTAAAAAAAAATTGCTGAATCAAACAGTAGTTGAAGTAGTTGAAGGATTAGTAGATACGCAAAAACATGGATATACATTTTGAAAAAGAAAAAGAAGAAATAGAAATGTACGGATAATTCCACAGATATAATTTACTGAAGTTAACAGAAGAATCTTTAACTTACTCTTCTTCAGTGCTCGAAGACAAAATTCGACTCTGGTAAATATATCAAGTATATATATTTGCTTTAACCATATGTAGAACATTTAAATTAACATGTTAAGTTTATATGACTTAAAACTTTATCAGTTTGTTTTATTGGCTATTCTGAGAACGCTTTGTTCTCCAACTGTACAGAGGAGAAAGAAACTAATCCTTCCTAATCTCTCGGGATATAAAACTCTATTGTCTACTGTTTGTCTTAAGAAGACTACATTCTACTACATTCTTTTCCAACATCCTAGAAATGTAATGAAAGTTATTCTCTTAAAAAAAAAAAAAAAAAAAAAAAAAGGAGACGCTCATTTAACACTTCCGAGAACACAAAAAGTGACTGCTAATTAACAAGGATCTCAGACATTGCTATTGTCAATGAAATGTTTTCGGAATTCCAGTCGTTATAGAAACGGATGTGTTTCCATGTGTATCGTTAGTCGTGTTATTATCAAAAGAATATATTACCAACAGTTAAGCGCATATGTTACTTTGTTTATGTTACAATCGTTTTATCAGTTATAATCAAGTGATATGTTTTCTATATAAAATTCTTGAAGGCCTTTTAAAACAAGGTCGGTGTAACGCTGTTTGCTTAGTTCTTATAACATTTTTGTTTATGCTCCCTCCAGTAGCATGCACCATTAGTTGATGAGTGTTGATGATGTGGAAATATACCGTAATGAACACGATTTCTTGATTATTTTCATTCACTGCCTTGAGGAGTAAAAGAAGATGAATTGAGTTCTTTGTGTATTGTCTTGTTATTTTTAATGTTTCATTTAACATGCAGATCTCGGTGATAAATCTTTTACTTCATCCTAATGTAAACAAGTATTTCTACATGACCCCCAGCTTCATTAAGTATCCGGGTAATATAGTGTATGTATATATATATATATATATATATATATATATATATATATATATATATATATATATACATATATATATATATATATATATATATATATATATATATATATATATATATATATATATATACGTGTGTGTGTGTGTGCGGGCGGGGGCGGTGCATGTATATATATATATATATATATATATATATATAAATATATATATAGTATATATATATATATTATATATTAGACAGAAATGTTTCTTTTGTTCCCCGCTATCCATTATCCATAAAGTATATTACGAAATTTGTTAACGACGCCAGAATAGTTTATACAACTGTTTTTCTCTTTCATGTTTTCCAACAGTGATATTTTATAGTTTGTAATCAATGCTAGATAAAATGTAACTATTCATAAGTTTTCCCGCCTGTTCTTATTCAGTAATTTCATCATCACCATTCTCTTTGCCTCACCTTTTAGTAGTAGTACCATTATTCACATTTCTTTTAGAAATGGCAACAGAGTTCCAAAGGAAAATAAACAAAATTGATTTACAGTGTCACACACACACACATACACACACACACACACAGATATATATATATATATATATATATATATATATATATATATATATACAGTAATGCATAACATGCTCTGTTTCACAAACATTATATACTAGTTGACCAACCCAGCACTGCCTGGGAAAACTTAAAAGAACCCCCCCCCAAAAAAAAAAAAAAATAATTTTCCTTGCCCTCCTTGAACTGACTGTCCCTTTTCTCCAGGAATTATTGTGGTGACACTCCCTTTTATCCAAATATTACAGTGCTGACTGTCCCATTTTTCCAAATGTTACTTTGCTGGCTGTCCCATTTATCCAGATATTACTGTGGCGACTGTCCCATTTATCCAGGTATTACAGAACTGACTGCCCCATTTATCCCGTTATTACTGTGGAGACTGTCCATTTATCCAGACTAGCTGACCGAACCAGCTCCGCTTGGGATAACTCTGAATGACAACTGATAAACTTGCTCTCTCTCTCTCTCTCTCTCACTTTTTCCATCTTTCTCCTACTTAACACCCCCCTACTCTCTCTCTCTCTCCCTTTCTCTTCTTCTCCCTCTTGCTCCTTTCTCTCTCTCTCTCTTTCTCTCTCCAACCATCTCTGTCTCTTTCCCTCTTTCTTCTCACTAATACCATCTCTCTCTCTCTCTCTCTCTTCTCTCTCTATCTTCTCTACTCTCTCTCTCTCTCTCTCTCTCTCTCCCAAACACCTGCTCTTCTCTGTCTCTGTCTCTAACCCTCCCTGTCTTTTTTCCTCTTTCTTCTCCTTAACACCCAGTCTACTCTCTCCCTCTCATTCTCTCTGTCAACCCCCTTCTCAAACTCCACCCTCTTTGATGTCATTGATGTTTATCCTATAGTATTCTTTTCCAAACGATAAGTCAAATTTATACAGAAATTATGTATGATAAATTCATAAAGTAGCTAAGCCTATTATAAATTTGTAAAGTAACTAAGCCTACGGGCATAACCAACCCCGTTTCATGGGCAGAACCAGCTCTGTTTCAGGGAATCCCTTCTCACCCTCACCCCCTTCAGAGGGAGAGGTAGGATGAAACCCCATTATAAACCATCTTAAGGGTCCCCACTATAGCCCTGTCAAGTTTCATGCCTATCAGACCAGTCGTTTGGCCGTGATTGTATGACAGACGGATGGATGCACGGACAGACATAACGCCCATTATAGTAAGATATTACTGTGGTGACTGTATCTTTTATCAAGGTATTACTCTGCTGAGATTTCCATTTATACAGGTATTGCAGTTCTGACTGTCCCTTTTATCCAGGTATTACTGTGTTGACTGTCCCATTTAGTATTACTGTGTTGACTGTCCCATTTATCCAGTCATTACAGTGCTGACCACCCATTTTATGCAGGTATTACAGTGGCGACTGTCCCATTTATCCAGGTGTTACTGTGCTGCCTGTCCATTTTATCCAGGTATTACTATGCTGACTGTCCCTTTTATCTAGGTATTACTGTGGTGATTGTCCGATTTTATCTAGATATTACTAGTAGTGACTGTCTCCCAGGTAAAACTGAGGTGATTGTCCCATTTATCTAGGCATTACCTGTTTGTTCCTTTTATCCACGTATTACTCTGCTGGCTGTCCCTTTTATCCAGTTATTATTTTGGTGACTGCCCATTTTATCCAAATATTACTGCGGAGATTGTCCTTTTCATCCAGGTATTACTGTGGTGGCTGTCCCATTTATCCAGGTGTTACTGTGCTGACTGGCCCTTTTATCCTGGTGGCATTACTGTGGTGACTGTCCCATATATCCGGTATTACTGTACCGCCTGTCCCTATTATCCAAGGATTACTGTGCTACTGTCCATTTTATCCAGGTATTACTGTGGTGACTGTCCATTGTATCCAGGTACTACAGTGGTACCTGTTTTATCCATACATTACTGTGCTGACTGTCCCTTTTCTCGGGTAAGACTATCAAAAACTATAAGGAAACCTGTTAGTTTAAAGGTCATTAGGGCTTAGTGTATGGGACCAGAGGTTTCTATATATTTCAGACATATGTGATTAACTTTTCAACCTCCGAGTCCCCTCTCAACCGTTTTCATTTCCATCAACCTACCAATTTCATCGCAATTCAATTTCCACTTACTTCTTAATATGTAATTTCTTCACTATGTGCAGCCATACCTCGTTTTAACGGTCAAAAGGCGGGTGGAACATTGGTCCGATATTGCCAATTGTATGCCATTACCTAAATGGGATCTGGAGTGGTTACCAGCAATTACATTACGTAAAGAGGAAGATTTATACTTTTAATCAAGCATGTTGTGATAAAAGTAAAACACCCTGCACCTTAAATACGATGCATTCAACATTATTTTAAAATCAGACTTGCTATAGATGGTGAAGGCTCGTGTTCTTAATATGCCACAATCATATAATGGGTGGTCAGAGATTTATTCTGAGTCATTGGAGCTTTGCAGTTCCAGTGATGCACGCGTGTTACTTGTCCAAAGTTGTGATGGTACAGATGTAAAAGGTGTTGGTTGTTTAGGTGACATTGACGGTGAAGAAGTTGCAGACCTGTCAACCCTACCTGAAACTTTTGCTGCAGATTATAAAAAAAAATGCTGGAGATTAGAAAAAAATGCGGGAGATTCATAAATCCAAGGCAGAATGTTATATTTTAATAAAATTCATCCAATAATTCTCAATATATTGCTTTCTATCCATCTGCTAAGAACATAGATGCATAATTTCATGAGTAAATACACCAAAATTAATGAAAAATACATATTTATATGCATATGACAGAATTGCTGTGTTCATAGCCTGTTGTACATTTTATTGCATTTTATTTTATGGGCAGAATATGACAGTGGTATCATTTTTTAACATTAGAGTGTGCTCGGTTATATGGATATGCTACTGACTTAGCTTTCACAAGTAATTCACTGTTTGGTTTATACTCATATCGAGCTTTACGTTGCTTAGCAACGTATCGTTCATGGTTCAAATTTATTATTTTTATTGATGATATGATTGTGTTGACCATTTTTATTAAAATATTCCAGGAAATAATTATATTTACTGAAAAGTAAACATTGGTAAAAATTACGAACTTAAACAAATAGTATAGTGCTGGAGATTTTTATCTAAATGTGGGAGAATCGAGTGCCAATGCGGAGTACAGGAGGTATTTTCAAAATGCGGAAGGGTTGGTAAGTCTAAAGTTGGTATCCAAGGCTCATCGAGCAAGGGCTAGATCACTGAGTGAGATGGCTTGTAATTCGATGTATAGTGGTGGTCCCAGTAGCACTGACTACGATGCCAACGAAAGAAATATTAACAAAGCGTCCCTGAAATAGAGCATTTATTATTTGCTAGGTATGGTAATAAGTTAATTTACGTATTTTACTCGTCTGTACTGATTTGTGTTCCCTAAATACTACAAACACGAAACAAACATTATGAGATTAATATGAAATAAGGTTATGAGATTATTTAATGCAAAATAATGAACCAACAATATATTTACAATTGCGATACAGTATATACCGAAATATAAACATGTTTATCATTGCGTTAAAATATATACATATTTACATATGAATAGTGTTAACGTCATAATGGTTTACATACATTAGAAAAGTGATGGTTTCTTCTACTAATATGTGATTTACATTATTTTTTTTTCTTTTACATACAGCTATTATTTGTTAGTGAAAGTTTCTATCTTTCCCGTTTTAGTCAAGTTTTTGTTGGCTACAATATAGTTATTTACTTGGGAACAATAGTTATGCGATAAAAGGTTAGAAGCTCATAATGTTAATTTTGCTATTTTTTGCTGTACTGTGACCTTCATTACTTACTGGAGTAGCATATTTGTTATGTAACCTTTGACCTTTGTATGGGGATTTTACATTCGTTATTGTCCACAACTGTAAAAAAAGTAAAACTAAATGAACATTGTCTTCTCCAAGGTTTATTTTAATGTTTCAAGAGTAAGCCATCTATCTCATGAAGTTTTTTCAAAGAGCTGAATGGTGCATAATGAATTAAATTTTTAAAATATTATTTCCATCCAAGGAGAACCGAGGGAACTTCATTGTTTTATTTATAGCTTTCAAGCGACGGCAGTAGTACTGAATCATTCACGAAAAGAGGGGTCTGCTACCCGGAAATGGGTGGAGATACACCATAGACCAGAGGTTCGTAAACTACGGGTCATGAGCCTTTTTCTGGGGGTCTGGAGGATCCAAGATTTTGAGAAAATTTTTTATGATGCTTAGGGATTTTTGTTAGTTGGTATAAAAAAGCACGTATATCCTTCTCATTAAAATACATGATTAAATCAGTCCTTGTTAATAAACATTAATCAGCATGTATTTGTTGTTATTGCTCTCTCTGTGCTGTGATTAATCTTTAATTTAATGTTTAGAATGTATCTGCGCCATTGGAAATTAGTACATTTTCAGAAGGCTTATAAAAGTAGGGGTCATGGTAGGTTTGGTACTACTGAAAGGGGTCACGTACTGGAAAAGTTTGGGAACCACTGTTATATACAGTTGTGGAGGACAGGCAAAATAGGACATTGCTTTCCCATTGATAGCAATTTTACAATGGAAAACACGGCGAAACCTATTTATTCTAAGCCTATAATTACTTTCTTCAATGTGCAGTGCAAACAGCTTTAATGCTTCAAGTGGGAATAATAATCTTTGAATTTGGAAGTTATGCTGTTCAACATAAAATAAAATATGTACTTGTTGCAGTTTCGCTACTGTCAAGGGCCGAACCGACAGTATATCCGCCTTTATAATCAAAATATGGTTTCAAAGGAATGTCATCCACCATCAGTATCACTGCTTTGTAATTGGGTAGTAATGATTTACAATTATTCTTAATGTATATCAGAGAACTGGAGTCAGTTTGTTTTGATGTTGGGCTGAACTATGCGGGAACACACTCCTGAGGTTAGAAAAACTCGGCAACATTAGTAATTTCTTATTTCTCAAAAGTCTATAATATTAGATACCAGATCTGATGAATAATAACTTTTATTTAGAATCTATAACTGCAGTTGTTCAAATACGAATTTCAGCACAGGCAAGTGTGTGAATGACTGATCATCCAAATTTATCGCCAAAAATGAAATAACTGATTTCATAACAGCAATGGTATTGCAGGTTTTGGAAATACCTTCAGCAGTGTCAGGTCTCTGCAAGTTTTTCAATAAATATCTGCTCAATGATATTCGTATCATGAACTTCTGTAGGAAATTTGAAATATCCTTAGTGATATACTTCTATTCAACGTCATGAACAAATGCATATATACTGCGTAGGTACCCTTAATCATTTGTAACACTATTATTATAATAAGACAAAGAGATTGTACAGTAATACAAACTAAGATAGAGCAAGGGAATTGTAAAACACGACAAATTATGATAGAGCTAGGGGATTGTAAACACGACAAATTAAGGTAGGGCAAGGGGATTGTACAACACGAAAATTAAAGATATTCATATTGTACTACTGGGCAATATTTTCAGTCAAGAATCTGAAATTTTTCCCTAAGTTCTGAGGCAGAATTTAATTCTCGCGCTTATCTATATGAAATTCCATCTGCTAAGCCTGCTTCTGATACAACCTGCATTGCTGACTCCTCTCTCTGCCCGGGCAGGGCTGCCACTCCTGGCATTTTTTTCTCGGAAGGCTTTTTTTTTTTTTATTGAAGTCAGATATTTTTGTAAATAATATGGTCCGTAAGTACATAATATCAACAAAGATATTGCAACTTACAGAGACGTTATATTTGGTGTTTACCAGCTTTATGAACACACACACACACACACACCACACACACACACACACACATATATATATATATATATATATATATATATATATATATATATATATATATATATATATATATATATATATATATATATATATTATGTGTGTGTGTGTGTCATTTAAAAAGTTGGTAGACTGGTCTTGGTCGTCCCTGATTATTCATGCAAGACCACCGAGAAACATGACCTGTTGGATATAGTGCCTTAATTTGATGATTCAGAGCCTGGTGGTCCCATGCCAGCAACTCTTTCTCTCTAATTCTTCCTTCCCATACATCACTTATGTAATAGGTTTTTTGTAGTTCCGTTGTTTTATTTTTGAACTGAACCATAAAACCTATATACATAATGAAGTAGCATGCCATGGATACATCTTGTGTCTTTTCCTGGACACACTTTATATGGTAAGTGGATAAATTCAACAAGTTATCTGTAACAGGTATCTGACATTTGTCTCAGGATGACATTAGAATAATGTTCGACTACAGTAACAAGTCTGCATTCATTACAGTGAAACCAACACTACACCACATTGGTAGTGCAAACAAACATTGTTAGGTTTGTCCGATAAGGTAACAAGTTAGGCCTATGCAAGTATAGTGTGAAGGTGTGAACAAAGAGGCAAGTAGAAGTGTACTGACTTTATTACAGGTAAGGGAAATTCTTATATACAACATGTGAGCAGAAGTGTAGTGTCCAACCCGCAAGAGTAAAAATGGGTTGGCGACAGCCGATTTGTGTTTCTTTGGAGACATATAATTATAAATATAAAAGTATACAGAGTATGATGTTGTAATATTTATACATTGGCAGAAAGCCTGCTGGACGCTCTTTCGAAGGAATGTAAGAACAACGCGACTGTAGGAACACGTACAATAAATTTGGAGATAAAGTCTTGTCCTTACAAATCCTCCCCCCCCCCCCACCACAATAATTAAAGCATTATTGTTGGATGATAGGAGCGAGATTCTGATCACTACTTGTAGTAGCGTGAGGGCCGGCGGAGGTGGCCCCGGGTGCGTGAGAACAGTTGCCTTGGTAGATCCTCGGCCTCGGAGTCCTGGGGGAGGGGGGTTTGTTGGAGACGGGTATGCCTCCCCTGGGGCAATCCTTAGGGGGTTTGACTGTCTTCTGAGGGCGGCCACAGCCACGTCTGGGTGGTTTGGTGATATCTGGTGTTGATTCGTGCTGGGTCAGTGGCGTGCGGCGCCCGATGGGGTCTGCATCGGCGTAGTCTTCGTCTATCAGGAAGGCAGGTTTCAGTCTATCTATCGTGATCCAATCCTTGTGACCATTTATGGAGATAAGGTATGCTTTGTCAGTGTGTTGGAGGATGTGGAAGGGGCCTTGGTAGGCCCTGATCAGCGGCGGGCATCTTTCCTGACGAAGACGTGTTCGCAAGACGATAGGGCCTTTGAAAGGAAGTGTTTGGTTATATCAGAGAAGGTCTTGAGGCAGGGTGTGAACTTCCCGGCGGTCTCCTGAAGCCTGGCAATGGAGACGTCTGCGTCATCGGCTTTGGTCAGGAAGAATTTGCCTGGGACTGCCAATGGTTCTCCGTAAACCTTCTCTGCTGGTGATATCTTGCCGTTCACCCGTGGGGTGGTCTGGAGGCCAAGGAGGACCCACAGTCCGTCGTGATATCGTCTGGCACTCCGAATCGGCTGATCCAGCTGGAGAGAAGGGCTTCTGCACATGCTTTGGTGGTTGCATCTGACATCGGAGTTGCCTCGGGCCACCTGGTGGAACAGTCGATCATCGCCAGGAGGTATCTGGCGCCTTCGGATGGGGCCAGGGGACCTACAACATCTACATAAATGTAGCCGAATCTTTGTTTTGGCTGAGGGAACTCCCCAACACCCGATACTGTGTGCTGGCTTATTTTGCTTGACTGGCATGGGACGCAGTTCCTGGCCCACTCTCGAGAGTCCTTCCGAATTCCATGCCAGACGAACTTCTCCATGAGGAGCTGCATCGTCGTCCAGCCCAAGGGGTGAGAGAGCCCTTGTATAACCTTAAATATGGCCCTCCTGTGGGAGGCCGTGATCAGCAGGCGAGGGCGGCCAGTGCTGGTGCTGCAGAGGAGCGTCGTGCCTGAGGTTCCGAATGGCATGTCCTCCCACTTGAGGGAGGTGAGGGCTGTGCGGTATGCAGCAGTCTCAGGGTTGGTGGCCTGTTCCAGGGTGAGGTCTTTGTAATCGAGGGCGTCAGCCACTGGGTTCTTCTCGCCGGGGGCATAATGGATGGTGCAGCCTAATTCAGTGATGGCTGGCAGGTGTCTATGTTGTGGTGGTCTGTCCTGATGGTGAAGGGAGCGCCCTCGAGGTGGTAACAAAAGTGGCGCATTGCTTGGTATACTACCAGGAGCTCGAGGTCAGATGTGCTGTACCTTGTCTCAGCGGGTGACAGTTTTCTACTGAAGAAGGCGAGCGGCTGGGGGACACCCTGGACCATCTGCTCAAGGACGGGCCTGCAAGCGATGTTCCTGGCATCAGTGGTGAGGCGTAAGGGCACAGCGGGGTCCTGGTGGGACAAGGTGATGGCTTTGGTGAGGGCCGTCTTCATGTTGCAGAAGGCCTGCAGCTGATCTGCTTCCCAAGTCAGGTTCTTCAGTTTGCCCTTCAGGACCTGTGTGAGAGGGGACATGTTTCGGGTGATGTTGGGGATAAACCAGCGGTAGTAATTCACCATTCCCATGAATTCTTGCAGGGCCTTGACTGTTGTTGGGGTCGGGAACTTCTGCACTTCGTCCATCTTTGAGGCCATGGGGCGCACGCCTGCTGCAGAGATTTCGTGTCCGAGCAAGTCCACCCTCTCGGCACCGAAGGTGCACTTGTCAAATCGGACGACCATCCTGTTTTCCTGTAGGCGTTTCAGGACTGCTTGAACATGATGTAGATACTCCTCCGGGTACCTGGAAAAATAAAAATATCATCGATGTAGCAGACACTGAAGGGCAGGTCCCCCAGGATGCTGTCCATCAGGCGCTGGAAGGTGGCCCCTGCATTTCTCAGGCCGAAGGTAGAGTAATGGAAGATGTAGGAACCGAACGGCAGTCTTAGGAACATTCTCAGGATGTACTGGATCCAGAAAATAAGATTTCAAGAGGTTTTTTTTTGTGAAGACTTTTGCTCCATGGAGGGCCCTGGTCATTTCCTGCATGTTCGGCAGGGGGTAGTGATTGGGGATCGTTGAGAGGTTAAGTCTTTGGTAGTCTCTACAGGGCCTCCAGGTGCCGTCAGGTTTCCGCACCATGTGGAGGGGAGAGGCCCAAGGGTATGATGCTTTCAGGCAGATCCCCATTCACTCCATATCTGAGAATGCCCTTTTTGCGTCCTGAAGGCGGCCTGGAGGGTGTCTTCGGAATTTTGCGTGCATTGTGGGGCCCGTGGTGGTGATATGGTGGAATATTCCGTGTTTGGGCGGAGCCCCGGCTACCTGATGAAGTTCTGGCTTGAAGACTTCAGGGAAATCCTGCAGAAGGTGATGGTGCCAATTGTGGGAGCACCTGGACCCTCTGCAAGTGGTAGAGAACGGCATGTCCCTGTGTCGAGGAGGCACTTGCGGCCCACATCCACCAGAAAGCCATTATGCTCCAGGAAGTCCGCCCCCAGTAAGGGAACCCTGACGTCTACAATGGTGAAGGGCCAGATTTAGTTGCGTCCCAGGATGGAGATTTCAAGGGACTTCGTGCCATAGGAGCGGATGTGGGTCCCGCTGGCGGCGACGAGGGCGGTTGGACTGTCTGGGCCACGGCTGCAGTCTTCTCCTGACAGCGGAAATATGCAATGCATCGCCCCCATGTCCACCAGCATCCTACAGCCGGATATTGCGTCACGGATGTAGAATCTTACAGTGTCTGGTTCCGACAAGGCCGCTGCCACAGTTGTGTTGTCTGCCGTTGCCGTTTTTTGACTGCTGGTAGGTGCAGGGGCTTTCGCATTTCCTGGAGTGCCTCCCGAAGCTTCGATGGTAGTAGCACCAGGAGTTTTCACCCCGCTGCTGGTGGGAAGTCTTCTTCTGGGTCACAGTGCTGATCTCCTGTGTCAGGTCCTCTCCTTCATCTTTCTCTGCTGCTAGGCATATGGGAGGTGGGGGGGGGGGGGCAAGCTTTGCCCCTTGGGTCGACACGGTTAGTGTTTTCGCTTTCTCCACAAGCTCGTCATCGGGGAGGGTATAGGCATCAGTTATCTGTCCTCAGACATCTGGGGCAAGTTGCCGAAGGAATAATTGCGACCGAGGCTGATCTAGGGGCCTACGTCAGGTAGGCGGAGGAGGCCCATCACCGTGTCCCAGGCATCCTCTGGGTCAGCGTCTCGCATCGGGTTTGTGGTGAGGTTGAGGGTGCGGGCAGCTCTTTTATAGATGGGGTTGGTGTAGGTTTTTACAAGTTTCGTCTTGAGTTCGCCGAGTGTGACCGGGTTGGTCTGTGCATTCAGCCATGAGGTTATTCATTTGTATACATCTCCTGGAAGGGCTGATATGACAAAGTCAGCCTGCAGCACCTCGTCCGAGAGTCCCGGGAGTCGGAATTGCCCTTCTGCTCGGTAGATCCAGGTGGGTGGGTCGTCTGCTGTAAAAGGGGGCAACCTGACAGCCTGAGCAGCAGCTGTTACGAAGCGGTGTCATGCTCGATGACCTTGGCCCGCCGCCCTCACCTAATTTTGTCTTGGTAATGAACACGTCTAGTTTTCCCTATGACTATGCTGTCCAGAGACTGACCTCTGCCTAAAAGTCTGCCCCGACATCCCTACTGTAGCTATCACACGTGAAGTACCTGCATGCTGCCTGATGAGGAGCACCCTCTCTTTGATTCCTTGGTGAAGACCTGCAAGTGACCAAAGTCCTTGCGCTGATGCTCTGGCTCTATCTACGCATGTCCCATTCACTGACTAAGGTAATTGAATTGGAAGTTGTTCTGTCGACCCTTCACCTACTATTGCTGTCACTCATTCCCTGTTCTTACTGTTTCTCATATTCCCATCCCTATTCATTCTGTCTCCTTCAGAGACCCATGTGAATTAGTACAATTGTGATATTTTTGTGAAATAATTTTAGAAGTAATGCTAACAGCACTTTCGTTTTATTAATGTGATAGTGGATAATTGACAATATGTGTGTTTTACGTAATTCTCTGCGTTTATCTATTCACATAAGTTTACCACTGTTAGTTCTTGTGTTACAATATTGCCTGCTTTTCAGATTCGCATAGAACTTCCCCGTTGTGTGCCTCCTTCTGTAGCCCACCAGTTTCTGCCAGTGCCAAGTCTTGGAATAGTATTCCTGAGATTCCAGTGGGAGCTTAAACTTGCTTACAGTGCTCCACCATTTAATGTTGCTTATTGTTATTAGTTGTAAGGTCTCAATCCATATGTCCATGTACCATATGTGATCTTTTAGAATTAGTGATTTTGCTTGCAACTCCGTGGCGCATTTGCTTTGGCATTGTACGAAATAGTGATTAGTGTTCTAGTGCCACAGACCCTGTAATTTTACTCTTCTGATTACCTTATAGAATTATATTGGTAAGTGGACACGTTACGTTTACCTTCAATCCTTTGAAAGTAATTTTAGTAGTTTCTACTGAGGTTTATTCTATTTTCTGAACATAGTTGTGGGCCACATGTAGTTATAATTGTAGTTTCCAAAAGGCATTCTTGAATAGAGCCAGTCTTTTAGATTTCTAAGCAATAAAACTCAATATCCAAGCCCTGCACTACGACAGTATATATTATATATATATATATATATATATTATATAAAGTATATATAGTTATATTATATATATACTATAGTATATATGTATATATATATATTATGATAATATAGGTATATATAATTATATATGTATGTATATAATATATAGATATATATATAATATATATATTCTTCCAAGGTTTCACATAGTATATGTTTACAAGGTTTCTCACAGTATATATTAAGGTAATCATGTTAAACTTTTGCCCCATGTGTACAAACAGGGAATATTTTTTTTACTACATTTTCCTTTAAATGGGAGTTAATTATTTTAACCGTGGAGTGGCTCATAATTGATGGGACTCCTGTGAAGTGACAATGTGCTCTGAGTTGAAAATGCAAACAGAGCAGTAAATAAATATATTAATAAAAAAGTCTTAAGGTAATAATTTGTCTTCTCTTCATGAAAATGACAAAATGGTATGACGGAAAAACCATGAGATACGTTTGAGAAGTAGTTTAAATAATCTAGCATGCGATTCCTTTTGGTAATTACGCTTATTGGAAGAATGCGATTGGCATGTTGCCGAACACAAAGGTAAATACATATTTAATGAATATCTCTTCCGTAATGGTTCTGTGTGCTCTCACTATATCGTCTGCCGCGCAATGCTCGGATTTTTCTTTGTTCCGTTTGTTTAGCTTTTCGTTCTCTTTCTTATCCTAGTGTATCTCTCTTATTTTATTTTGTAAGCAGAAAGATGCTTTTATGGCAAGTGGTTATTTTAGAAGTGATGAGCTTTCGAATTTCATAATAAATGAGTTCTTTGTCAAGAAAGGTCTAAATTAATTCGTGGAATTCTTCAAACTTTTCGCCCTCGAAACTTTTTTCTTTATTTTTTAATGTAAATTATTTACGCTAGTATGTGCTTATGTATTGTTAACTATGACGGAGAAATCTATCCGGCCATTCTATGATTATAGAAAGTTTACAGCTCATGAATTTAAAGCAGCGAAACATCAATCCCTTTCATTCCCTTTACTGTACTTCCATTTGTATTATCTTTCTTCCCTCGTCCTATGCACCCTCTCCTAACAATTATAAATAGCATAGTGCAACTGCAATGTTTTCCTCCCGTTACACCTTTCATACCTATCTATTCTCAATTTCCTTTCCAGCGCTGAATGACCTCATAGGCACCAGTGCATGGCCTTTGGCCTAAATTCTATATTCCATTCCATCACATTTAGAACTTTGGTTTGCAGGGTTTGTATTTCGTGGGCGAATAATATTTATGGTTATGCAGGTGAAAGAATACATTTAGATGCGTAGGTGTAAGAGTACTTGTTGCTGTGTAGGTGTAAGAATACGTGTGGTTGCGTGCACTTCAAACATATCTTGTACGAACGCTCAAGTCGTAAAATTACGTTTTTATTTGTCTCGGCAGTTTTTAATTTGCCAATAATGAAATCTTTTGCATCCTATTTTCTCTTCTTTTATTGTGCTTCACTTTTAATACCAACTTTACTGTTAGTTCTTTATTTATTTTTACTAATGAACGCCCCGACCTTCATAACTAGTTGACTGGGTTTTTTCCACTTAACCTTCCCACCTACATGCACAGAATTGGCTCCTGTACCCCATCACTGAACGTCAGACATTTCTTCCACTCAGAATTCAAAGGCATCACATTTAACGCCAGGTGATAGCGCTACCCTTTAGAGGCCTCTTCGACTTATTTTCTGTCTTAAAACCATTAAAAGATGGGTTTCTAGAAACCGTCGCGACAGGTGAAAAGAAAGCATGAAATGTCAAAACCATAAGTTTTGCATTAATGAAGCTAACTAGCGCTGTCATAATAGTTCGCATTAAACAGCCTGAGAAATGGATTGGCTGTTTTACGTCACATGGTAGTGCGTCGTTGTTTGTAGCAAGATGAACTTGAAGTGAAGTTAATTATAAAACCATTGATAATATATATAATCGTGAGCACTGTAGGATTTTATGCACGATGTGGAAGCAAATATCAAATTCAAGTGCGATAATTTAAGTCTGCTACCATTCAATGCAGCATTTCAAGTGTTTGTTTTAGAAGTATACATATTTATGGGTCTCAGCATCAAGGACTTGTTTCTACTATATTCCTATCGGGGAAGGGGTGGGGGGAATTTCTGAAAACTGGCGATGACTCAATCATTATTACCAATTATTCATAAATTGTAACTTTTATTACTAAGACAATGCACTGATAACCCAAGGAATTGAGTCCTCAGGTACCAAAGATTAGGCCAAGGATTGAGGTGGACGTGCCTATACACTGAATTTGTCGTCTGTAAGTTGTTCTAAGACGAGGATATAAACAAATTGTGGATACACATGACGTTCTCGTATTTAGGGACTGTACTTTTCCCTTATTCGCTTTTGCTTGAGTTATAGACGCCGTCAAATTATCGCTGTTTTATAAGGGATGCAGATTCTCTCGGCATCAAGAAAGGTTTGATTTATCCTGTATATATATATATATATATATATATATATATATATATATACACATATTTTAATATATAAATATATGTATATATATATATATATATATATATATATATATTATATATATATATATATATATATATATCGAGATACAAATGTCCTTTAATATCTAATTCACTCTACCTCGGAATTAATATATTTTCATATATGTTTAACCGAAGGGGAATTTTTTTTAGGCGATAATAGATTTGCCGGCTGATGGGCACGAACCATCGACACCTTCAAATCCAGGACGACAGTGAAGCGGAATGGCAAATCTATTATCGCCTTTAAAATAAAAAAATAAAAATTTCCCCCTTCTGTTAAACATATATGAAAATATAATAATTCCGAGGTAGAGTGAATTAAATATTAAAGGACATTTGTAGCTCGATATATGTATATGAAACACGGTAATGTGATATGACATAAATATATATATTATATATATAATTATATGATATGAATATATATATATACTATATATATATAATAATATATATATTATATATATATATATATGAGGTGTGTGTACACTGTTCATAATTACAGTATACTTCCATACATATGTAGATTAGATATATGTATTTATGTATTTTCATTTTTGGTTTCATTTCTGTGTAACGGATTTCATCTTTGATAAAGATTTCGAGCAGCATCCTGTTAATCCTCAGTTATTATACTGCTTCTGTTTAGTTCACTTATGTTTTATTTTTTTTTATTTTTGTTTTTTTTTGCATTGGTGATTCTAAGAATGCTTGTTTTCCCTTGGTGCATTGAAAAGAAGGAATATAACCGTATCCAACGTCTAGTAAAATAGAAGATTATTGTATGTTCTTTATCTCGAGGAAATTACGTTCTATTTCACAATCCAAGGACAACAATGCAGTTCCATTTACTGGCTCGTGAAACGAACCTAACATTTCCAGTAACGGAAAAAAAGTGGTTGCCAATTAAAAATGAACCTCCAGCATCGCCATTTACGTTGAACAATTTTCATAATTCCACACCATTTGGTGAGGAAATGCGTTCCTCTCTTTTATATCGTTAACGATTGTAAACAGAATCCTCCTGCAACATTTACAAGTGTCTTCTCTTACGGTACAAAAAGAATACAAAGAATCCAATGATTTCCCTTCCGTAAATGCTTTTCTTTTGAAAGGAGGTCCAGTAAATAAATATGGACTCTAAGCTTATATTTGCTTTGCACTCATTTCACCTTTGTTTATGTTACCGCCTCTCGCATGTTTATCTATGCACTCGGTGGTGATGGAGTGGAAATGTGCCACGCAGACCCGTGTTATTGTTTACTTACATCCCATGCAATGAACATTAGAGGAAGACTCGATAAATATTTTATACGCCTGTGTGTTTGACCCGTTCTAATGCCTTTCTGTAAGTAAAGGTCTTAATGATACGTCTTTTGTTTGTACAGAGTATGAGCAAACATGCTTGAGATTTAGCAGAATACATATAAACAGCTCATATTCTTTAGGAGAGCATGAAATCATTTATGGTGTACATTTTTGTGTTTATTTCAATCTTTATTTAATCTGTAGTATGTTCATAATATTACAATTAAGCATATATATATATATATATATATATATTATATATATTATATATATATATATATATGTTTTATAGATTATATATATATATATATATATATAGTATATATATATGTATATATATATGTTTATATATATATATATTATATATATATATATATATATATATATATATATATATGTATATATAGATATTATACAGGGTATTTCGAAAATTAGAGGCCCCCCTCTCTACAGCATAAACTAAAATTGATATGGACGAAAACAAAAGTAATTCAGAACAGGTATTTATTTAAGTTTCTCTCTGAGTATTTAATATTTTGTGTGGCCTCCATCTTCCTGTACCACCGCCTGCATTTTTAGGGGTATGATTTCAGCTAATTGCATAAAAGCTGAGACTCAAACTCCATTTCCCTGAGCACTTCGGTCACCTCTCTTTGCAGGTCAGCGAGGCTTGGTATACCATCATAGTTTACTGTGCGCACTTCAACATGATCCTTTAAGATACTACCAATGTTTTCCCACACATTAAGGTCAGGGGAGCTACCTGGAAATCACTTGATAAGAAGAAATCGATACCACTGTTTCGAAGCAGCCTCTGTGTCTGAGGAGCCTTGAAACTTGGTGTCTTATCTTGCAAAAATGTGACTTCTTCAACAGATAACACATTTTCAGGATCTTTGAGGAAAAGAAATACTCCACCAGTAAGCACAGTTTCTCAGTAGTATTCGCCATTCCATGACTGTCCTTTTTCTTTGAGGATCCACATTAACTGTTTGGCTGTGAAACAGAAAAATTCCCAGACATTCAGGAAATTTAACAACGTGGCAATAGGGCACGTCATCGCTTATATCATCTAACTTTGCAGCCCAAATGATTTAATTATTATGATTTGGTTCCTGACTGTGTAAATGAAAATTTATCTGATGCGGCAACATGGAGAAAGTCAGCTTCATCCCAATCTTTAAGAAATGAACCACAAAACCATGCACGGTCTTCTCTCCGTTGCTGAGTGATGTTGGGCTTGCTGATAATATGAAATGGCTTGATACCAGATTTTTTCAACTCACAATATGCAGCACTATAACTTCTTTCTTTCCCCTCTTTGTTTCTAGTTCAAGTGCCAATTTACGTAAAGACTTTCTTGGTCTACCCACTACTTCAGCTATGATGTCTTTTGACTCCTGAGAAATCACTTCAGGATTTTCAAGATTCACACTCTTTTTGCGATGACGGTCGTGTGGATTTTTTTCCATTTTCATCTCTTTTAATGTATTTAGCTAGCCATGAACGTGAAATGAAGGATGTGCCAGCATCCCTGGCCTCTCTGAAGGTTATAGCTCGGATTCGGTAAACCCATCTGATTTCCTCTAAGTCGTTTTCCATGGTTGTAGCTAACTCCTTCAATCAGTCTGAAAATAGGAGAAAAGCAAAATGAAAAATAGCTTAATAGAAACTTACGACAATGTACTTGGAGTTAGGCTGTAGCAGAAAACTTCATAACTTTCCATTTGTTCTGTGGAGTGGGGGGGCTCTTATTTCGAAAACACCTGGTGTATATATATATATATATATATATATATATATATATATATATATATATATATATATATATATATATATATATATATATATATATATATTATATATATATGAATGCCTCAGTTTTCATCTTTGAAGTTTCATAAATATATACCAGTATACTGTAAAATACTTCTCACATGAAATGCATTAAAATATGCACCCATTCATTCCAAGACTTGAATTACGCTTTAAAAGTAAGCCAATAATTTTAACATGAGATGTAAATAAGAGATAAAA
>NC_087201.1:127047435-127049935 GCF_015104395.2 Macrobrachium nipponense
CACACATCAGATTGACGCGGAGACGTTCCACATTTCATGTTAGGTACATTTTTTCTTTATTGGATCATATGGTATCTATTCTCGAAGAGATCTTCACGTATCCACTGCAGAGAACATTGAATACTTACATGAAATGATAAAATCCTGGTAATATACATACCTAATCATTCTGCGCAGTGGCTTGAAAATGAAACTTCATCTGGAAGTAGGTGTTTATACATTCTTTTCCTTTTCTGAGAAACAATTTTAAAATGTGAAAATATGAGCATAGGTTTGGTTGTGAGTATCGTGTTCTAACAGCCGGTAGCGTTTTTAGATAGCGGTAATCTCAGGGTAAAGAAAAAAAACAGCAGCTGTAGAGTGATTACCTGTAACAGTTCTCGTATGGTTGTAAGAGAAAAGAACGACGAATATTCTAAACATAATGTGAGTAACGATAAAATTAGCAAGGACAACAGCTGTGGGCTTACAGGGTTAGTGTAATAACGTCGTAGAATTACAGAAGTTAAGATTAAGATCAGTCAAGACTTCGTAGAACATTATGATTATATATATATATATATATATCTATATAATATATATATTATATATATTTATGTTTATTTATTTATATATATATATATATATATATATAAATCTATATAGTACACAATATAATATATATATATATATATATATCTATATATATAATATATATATAATATAGATCTATATATATATATCTCTCTATACTCTATTATACCTATATATATATTTATTTATTTCTTGATTTAGTTTTTTCTCTGCTCAACTATAGTCTCTATATACTATATATATATATAAATATATACCTACATCTATATATATCTCTATTCTATATAATTCTATAGATTCTATATATTATAATATATATAGATATAGATATATATAAGGAGCAGGTTCTTTCCGTCACTGTCTCTTAGTTCAGTCTAAATCCTCACTTGCAATCATTCATTTCAAGAAAGGTATGGATATGTTTGTCCTTAGGGTGTTTTAATCCTGTTCCCTGTATAATGACTTCTGGCTTGGGGACGGGCAGTAGCATGTGGAAATTATTAGTTATTGTCTTTTTTTTTCCGCTTTGATTTTAATGTCGTCAGAGTCGTGATCTTCGCCCTGGGACATACCTGCTGGGGTCAGGAGGGAATAACCATTTTTTCTTGTCGGTACCGGATTGCCATCCATGATTCTCCTAAGAAAGTATTCGGGATAAGTATAGCTATGAAATACAAATTACTTAAACTTTTGTGATTTTTTTTTCTAGCCCATGGAAATACTAAAAACCGTGTATTTCCGCAAGAGATTTATATAAACGATGAAAACGTTATCAAAACAATTTCAGTGAAACATTATCAAAATAATTTCAGTGAAAACGCATATCAAAACAATTTCAGTTGAGTGGATATTTTTTAAGGCGAAGCTATCTTTTGCGTTCAAGTGAGACATATACTGCCCAACGATTAAAGATTTATGGTATCTTTCTCTCTCTCCTCTCTCCTCTCTCTCTCCTCTCGCTCCTCTCTCTGAAAACGCTGTCCTGAGAAAGAGCGAGAGAGTAAATGGTATTAACGTGAAGATGAGTTGAATTCCCTTCCCGTGAAATGAAAAATTAAAAGGAGAAATTCGAAAAATAATCGAATAGAAGGGCCCAGCGTGCATACGAACGTTTCTAATCCGGTGGAATAGCTAAAATAATTAGCTGATAAACCTAAAGACTATCTCGCCTCTCTCGTCCTTCAGAATTTCTAGTTATATTTGTTGATGGCTAGAAGAGAATTTATAAATGCGTTAAGTGTTTGTATTTTCACGTGAGAGACAATGATGTTTATAGGGCTCTCGTAGATTTGATAAGTAAGTTAATGAAAAACCTGAAAGAGAGAAACGGCGAGGGTTACGAAAATATATAACTTTACGAGCCGTAGGTAAGGCTTTAACATGGAGGGAGAGGGTCAAGCGGCATGAGAGGAGAGAAGAGAGAGAAGATACATAAATCTTCTAATCGTGGCAGTATATGGTCTCCACTATAACGCAAAAAGATAAGCTTCGCCTTAAAAATATCCATCTCAAACTGAATTGTTTTTTGATCATGTTTTTCACTGAAAATTAATTTGATAATTTTTTCACTGAAATTGTTTTGATAACGTTTTTCATCCTTATATAATCTCGTTGCTGAATACCGTTTTTAAGTTATTTCCATGTTAAAAAAATCACAAATTTTAAGTATTTGTATTTTTCATAGCTATAACTTATCCCGAAACTACTTTCTTAGGAGAATCCTGGATGCACTCCGGTACCGAAAGAAAAAACTGGTTATTCCCCCTCCTGACCCCAGCCAGTATTTCCCAGTGTCGAAGATCACGACCTCTGACGACATAAAATCCAAGCGAAAAAAAAGACAATCACTAATAAGTTTCCACATGCTACTAGTCCGTCCCCAAGCCAGAAGTGCCGGAGAGAAATAAGAGGACATCTCTGACATCTA
>NC_087201.1:127054935-127079558 GCF_015104395.2 Macrobrachium nipponense
ATAACTATCGTATTAAATATATCAACAGTGATCCGAAATGGTATTCATCCCCTTACCCGTTTTGTTTAAACAGTAATGCGTTAAGTTTTCGAATTTCGGAAAACTTAGGCTTCACATTTCAGTCGAAATAACTATTAATCCAACACCATGAATATTCGGAAAAAGGGAAATTAACTAAATGAATATATTTTATATATATAGATATTATAATTATATATAATATATATATAAATAATATATATATATATAATATATAATAATATGCATATATAGAATTGGTAATGTATAATTATGCATGTATATACTATATACATATATTATGTAAATAACATATTTATCTTATATCTCCATAGAGTATGTATGTATGGTAGATATTATATATAGTCTATATTTTAAATTAAATAAAAAATTATATATATATATAATATTATATATATATATATATATATATATATATACTCGTATGGACTTCATCTAATTTACGATGTGAACAGTAGTAATATCTAATTAAGAACCGAAAATCTTTATGTTTATGTTTAGAAATGACAAATTATCTCTAATAATTCTATTATTAGAAAATAATTGAGACTGAAAATTGGTGGGTCCAGATTCTAAGCTTATACCTGGCCACACTCAGAGGTCCTTGACTGACTACCATACGTTGGAACACGTTTTCATACTAGTGTTTTTATGGGACTTGACAAATTAACTTCTTCCTTTAGTGATATAAAATTTAATAAATTTTTTTTCCTATCAAATTACAATTATCATTTTCGAACTAGATTTAATCATTTCTCTGGTTCAATTATTTATTTTTCAATAACTTTAGATTTAGGTGACTTTCCGCTTAAGCTTCTAATTAAAGCAGATTTATTAAGCTCTGATTTAAGCTCTCTTGTTGTATTTCCTTTTGCCTTGTGTAGAATGGATGAAAGGGGCGGATTCATAACTGAACTGAGGCGCCATTCCGTGTGTGCGAAACATTTGATTCTATTGTTATTTATGACATCGTTATGAAAAGAGAGCTCTCTGACTGTAACAAACAACGTCCTTGATGCAATAATGTCGATGATCACTTGTTCAATGTTTATCACTAGCAGAGATAAAAAACAATAAAACAATGCTTATTCAATACAAACCGTCCCAATCATTACTTGTTATTTGTTCATGGCCTTTCAGTCATTAGTTAGATACTGTTTGTGGATCTAGTTTCGAACTGTGCACCGAAATAAAATGACAAAATAATGCTATGGATAACATGCACTGCAAACCAAGCACCGGCGGTAGCATCAAAAAATATCTCCGCTCTGTCGATGTTTCCGATTTTTAACCAGAAAACTAAATGCGGTCGCTTCTTAAATGGATGCTACGGTCGTTAATAATGAACTGCTCATTTTATATTCGACATAGATTGTAATCAGTGCATCATTGAATTTATATTATAATCCTCACATTTTTTGGCGTAAAAGTTACGTTGCCCAGTGACTCAAATTAACAATAAAAATCCTTGTTTTTTTCATTTCTGAGACATATTGCACGACGAACACTAACTTTTAGATGGTAATTTAATTTTCACTTGGTGGATAGATAAAATAGATGTAACAAATTATCATTAACTAATTATTGGTATGAATTACTTCTATTGGAGATATTAATCAGTTCAGTTCAGAGACTTTCATTCTCATTATACATTCTACAGAGCTATCCATAATAACAATATATGGTTCTTCGTTTGCTTTAAGCGATGTGGGCAAATTACATAAATGAAAGCTACTTGTATTGTTTGTAAAAATATATACTTGTACCTCAAGCATACCAAAACAATTTTCTTTCTGTATATATCATTGAGAATTACACATCTGCTAAGTTTTTTCCGTTGGTAAAGAAACTAAACAAATCGTTTGAATGCATAGTAAGAGTATGTCACTGAATACCATCACGCAATTCATGGTAGTTTTTAAGTTATAAAGCGAATATTAACGTTTTTTTAGAACATTTATTCACGCCTCTATATTGGTACTCCTGGTTTGGAAAACATTTTCAACTTTTCGCCTGCTACCTATATAAGCTAATTTCTCAAAAGCATCGTCAACTTCTTTCCCTATCACATTCCAGAACATCCGCTATTCTTACGCCTTAGACTTGCACGCTGTTTTTTGCCTGTCCTAACCTCAACGCTGTTATCACGCAGTAAAAAAAAAAGAAGAAATAAAAAGTTGAATAGACAAGGCGAAGTAGGACAGAACATTTCTGAAACCCCCTTAAACTAAAAACAGCCCTTTTCTATTTGCATCCTGGGTTACCTCCATTGATAGGAGGCCTTCATTCTCTACCGCCGGTGCACATTCCACCAAGTCTATTCATGATTTACATTTCCTGTCACATTTATGCCTCTCCAGAGGATTTACTTTCATTCTGTAAAATTTGCCGACTGCACATAACCCTAATATTTCATACACCATAATGTTCCTCTCCATTTTGCTTACGCTTACATAATTTTTCCCCTTCTCCGTTATGTTTTCCTCATTCCTTACACAAAAAACGTTTCACTTTGCACTTTTTAGTCGTCCTCCTAATTTTTATGTACAATACAATCATACTTGGCCCAACGCTTTCAAATTTCCCGCAATGAGCGCACTGATCATCTTTGGTTCTTATCAAATCGTTCAAGAGACACTATATTTGTTTTTGACTTTTCTTTGTAATATCGCTTGCTATAATTCCTTTAAATTTGAAAACCTTGCTTATTTTGGCTAACATTTTGGAACTAAAGGTCAAAATTTA
Organism: Macrobrachium nipponense; assembly: GCF_015104395.2. Classification (NCBI taxonomy): domain Eukaryota; kingdom Metazoa; phylum Arthropoda; class Malacostraca; order Decapoda; family Palaemonidae; genus Macrobrachium; species Macrobrachium nipponense. The sequence goes on from NC_087201.1 coordinate 127,057,720, forward strand.
CATTCAGCCAGTGTTTCCACTGACTAATACAATCATCATTTGTATTAGGCTACGACCCCTTCTCCCCTATTCGGCAATCGAAAGGGTGTAGTCCTCCGGCCCGCTAATATTGAGGGAAACTCTCTGGGGCCCCATTTCCCAGGGGGGTTGCGCCCCCCCTTCTACTGAGGGTACCTTATGGACCCCATTCTGTGGAGCCTTTTGTATGTATTGAAACACTTCTACATACGAATGTGTTAACTCCGAAGTTGTAAACCTGAGGGGGTATGGAAAGAGATTATGGCCCCCCTTAGAACATTGCCCTCGAATTTTCAGATTTTGACTAAAACCTTCGCGGGGATAGTCCTTAAGGCAAAAACTTGGCAGCCCTAGCGGTCAACTCCAACGTTGTAAAAAACTAAGGGGTATGAAAAAAGGGGTTATGACCCCTAAGAAACGGCCCTCGAATTTTGGATTTAATAAACCTTCCCCGGGGGGGAGGGAAGTTTATGGTAACAATTTGGTAGCCCTAGCTTTCATAGTCGGGAGTTCATAGTGAACAGAGAAACAACAGAAATTGCCTTTTATTGTATGTAGAATATTATATTATTATATATAATATTATAGATATATATATAGATATATATATATATAAGATTTCGTCGTATATCATAAAACATATTCCATATAAATAAATAATCATATGACACATCACCCCATGCCCATTCCACACACACACACACACAAACACACACACACACAATACACACCACACACACACACACACCCACAACCATATATATATATATATATTTTTTATGTATATATATATATATATATATATATAGGTGTGAGTTTTTGTAACTCAGATATAATTCCTGACGACTTACAGTATATTTAACAGGACCAAAAATAAACAAATTTCACAGAACCCCAGTTGTTCAACATATGACGATGATTTTCGGCTAGATTAACGGATCTATGTCGTGTGAGTGTTCCGTTTTGGGGAAAAGTTAACCGTCTAATAATTTCTCTTGCAAATATTAATTGCTGGCCCAAAATAACTCTTAAGGGAGGTCTTTTGTTTTACCAAATGGATCTGGGTTAAGTAGTTATAATCCTCTTACTTAGTGTTCGATATTTAAGTAATTACGGTCTTATTTCAGGGAAACGATCGAACGCTTGCAACCATTAAGCATGCTATTTGTCACGGAGCTACTCCTGGAAATTTTTGATCTCGTATTGGTCACTGAAATTTTGTACACAAATATTCATGCACAAGCTGACGAAAGTATGACACACAACTCATTTACTTTACATAATTATGTTTTTCATATGTAATATATACTATATAAATATATATATATATATATAATAATATATCTATATATATATATATCGATATAATGTATGTATTTATATATATATTTATATTATACATATATATATATATATATGATATATTAATATATCTAGTGTATATAAATATACATACATACACACACACACACACACACACTACAACATAGATATATATATATATATATATATATAATATATACTATATATATAATATATTATATATTTAAAATATATATATATATAATATATATATATATCTATATATAAAATATATGTATATATATAGATATACAGATATATATCACCAATGCAGAAGCCAGGTACATGTCGGACTCTAAGTAAATGGGGATACAATCCCAATGAAGTAAAATGCCTCTTGTAGTGTTTTAAAATATATGTTACTTTGTATGGATTACAGCTTTCGACCATCAACTGTGGTCCTTGTTCACTAAAGGGTGATATTTCACTCAAGAACTGACAAGAAGAGCACAAACATTTGAAAAAACAACGGTTAGGAAACACGCTAGTCAAATTATGAATGATCAGGCACGTTGAAAGCCCTCGTTCTTTTCCAAATTCGGTCTTGATCTTCGTGTGGGAATGTTTCTATTGTTCAACTGCTTGTTCTATGTGGTTGGGTGGTTAGTTTGAGAAATGGCCTTGAGTGGAGAGAACGGAGAGCGCCTCATCGTTATTGTCAGATATTTCTAAAGTTGAAATTTTCCCTTTCCTACATATCTCCTCACAATAGCTGTATTTTCTGTAATGCCACATTTCCTGCAAAGGTCTCGTTTAATGAAATTCAACGCCCCTTCTCTACTCTCTTCTCAAAGTCCGGTCGTTACATGCAAAAACAACCTTTGTACCTTTAAAAAATTTTATTGCGATGGTTTTTCTCCATGTATGTTGTCGCAATTGCAACTGTATGAACTTCCCCTTCTGCAAGCAGCAACGTGTTTTCTTCCCCTTACTCTTATCAATGGAACGTCCGCTTTCTCCCCGTAACATGCATTGCAATCACTACAAGGTATTACTATACTCCTATATTCTCTCGATTACCCGGTTATTTTTAATGAGTTTCTTGCTTGATTGTACTGTTTACTGTTAAACTAACGTGAAGCCGTTCTTTTTTCCCTTTAAGCTGCCTAGAAAATTTTATTAAGTTCTCTATTATCAGGAAGAGCAGAGATGCCTTAAAAAATCTGCCTTTTCAAGTTATATCATGAGGGCGCTAAAACATCGATCTAGCTTAGATCGAGACTGTAGATAAAAAAACTTTGGTAACACAGTTTAGTAAACTATCCTAACCAAGAAATTTATTTCGCATCAATGACTGGGGATCACATATTTCGGGTATGCTCGAAAACAATTGGTTTAAAAAACGTTGTTCTTTACTTTTCGTTCAGAAATATGAAAAGTAATGGTATAGGTGTTTTGTGTGGGTGTTTCTTCCTATACACGCTGATTTAAAGTCACTACTCCTGTGTCTCCTATGAACTACCATATCTAGTAAAGGGAACCTATTTTCCTTCCTTCCACTTAAATATAGAGGGCAAAAACCATTTTAGCAACTCTAAAAACCTATGAAAGCCTTCCTCGCCGTGTCTATAAACATAAAAACATCATCTACATACCTAACCCAAATTTCAGGCTTGATGGTCTTCTGGTATTGTGTCACGTAAACCTTTTCGAAAATTCCATACATAAGTAGCCACTACACATAGATAAATTTGTCATTTGATTAACATTTGCGTTGAATCTACAATTTTTTGAAGTTTTATGGTTCGTTCTATCAACAAAAATCCGGGGTCCTCGTGGGCTCACCTCTCTCCCCCTAATGGGCTACTTATGTTATGGAATTTTTCGAAAAGTTTCGTTGAAACACTACCAGAAGACATCACGCCTGAAATTTGGGTTAGGTATGTAGATGGATGTTTTTTATTGTTTATAGACACGGCGGAGGAAGCCTTTCATAGTTTTTTAGAGTTGCTAAAATGGTTTTTTTGCCCTCTATTAAATTTACAGTGGAAAGGAAATGGTAATGGCTTCCCTTTCTAGATTGGTAGTTCTAGAGACACAGTGAATAGTGACCTTAAATCAGCCGTGTATAGGAAGAACACCCTACAAAACACCTATATCCATGCTTTTTTTTTTTTTTTTTCATATCATGAACGAAAGTAAAGCAAACGTTTAACCAATTGTTTTTTCGAGCATCCGAATATGTAATCCCCAGTTTCATTGTGCCGAAATAAATTTCTTGGTAGATAGTTTACTAAACTGTGTTACCCAAAGTTTTTTATACTACAGTCTCTATCTAAACTAGAATCGATTGTTTTACGCCACTCTTGATATAACTGAAAAGGCAGATTTTTTAAGGCATCTCGTTGCCTTCCTTATGATAGAGACTTAATAACTTTTCTTAGGACAGCATTAAAGAAAAAAGACGCTTCAACGTAAGTTTTTCAGTACACCAGTACAATCAAGAAGAAACTCATTAAAAATAACGTGTATAGAGAGAATGTAGGAGTATATGTAGTTTTTTATTAGTTTTTTTTTTTTTTTTTTAATTTTTATTTTATTTTAATTTTTTTTTCTTTTTTTATTTATTTTAACCTTGTAGTGATGCATATGAATGTTACGTGAGAGAAAGCGGACGTTCCTTGATAAGAGTAGGGAAGAACACGTTGCTTTGCTTTGCAGACGGGAAGTTCATGACAGTGCAATTGCGCAACATACAATGGGAGAAAAACCACGCAATAATTTTAAGGTACAAAGGTTTTTTTTGCATGTAACGACCGACTTGAGACGAGTAGTAGAAGGGCGTTATTCATTAAACGAGACCTTTGCAGGAATACGCATTACAGAAAATACAAGCTATTTGTGAGGAGATATGTAGGAAAGGGAAAATGTCAAACTTATATATCTTGTGCCACTAACATGCTGCTTCCTCTCCTGTTTACTCCCACTCAGGTCCATTTCTCCAACTACCACCCACCACCATAGAACAATCAGTTGACAATAGAAACATTCCCCCACGAAGATAAAAAGACGAATCTGAAAGAACGAGGGGCTCAACCGCCTGATCATTCATAATTTGACTAGCTTGTTTTTCCCCGTTGTTTTTTTCAAATGTTTGTGCTCTTTCTTGTCAGTTCCTTTGAGTGACATATCACACTTTAGTGAACAGAACCACAGTTGATGGGCGAAAGCTTTAATCCGAACAAGTAACATATATTTTAAAACGACAAGAGAATTTACTTCATTGTGGATTGAATCCCCATATCAGCAATATTCACCAAACAGCACGTTGACAAATATGTACGTAAATAGCCCATGAAAGTTGAAGAATCAAAGACCATGTACCAAGCGCCTTTTCGTGTATTGCGTAGCACTTCTTCGGTTAAAACCCCGAAGAATGTAAGCATACACGGAAGCGCTTGGTACCTGGTCCTTTGATTCTCACCTTTCATGTGGCTATTTACGTACATATATATATGTTAACTGAAGGGGAATTTTAGTTGGTAATAATTTTCGTAGGCTCCCGGGCACACCTAGTACCACGTCATGAAGCACAGTGAAGCGCTGCTTACTGTACTTCCTGAACGAAATTATTACCACCTAAAAATTCCCTTTCAGCTAACATATATGAAAATATTATGCTGAGGTGCGGCGATTTAGATATTAAACGGACGTTGTAGCTTAATGCGCAATATATATTATATATATATATATATAGATATATATATTTTATATATTTTTATATATAATATATATAATATATAGACTATATATATATATATATAATAAAATAGGTGTGAGTGTTATTTATATGTAGTAAATACACACCAAACACACACAACACACACATATATATAATATATATATATAAACAAATAAATTTTTATATATTATATATTATATATATTTATATGTGGTTTATATCACACATGTAACTACAAATGTCCTTAATTCTAATCGCCCTACCTCGAATTACTATATTTGTCATAGATAATGTTAACTAAAGGGAATTTTTAGTTTGAGTAATAATTTCGTCAGGAATACGTTAACGGCGCTTATCACTGTGTCGTCCTGATTTCTTGGTTCCTAGGTTTGTGCCGGGAGCCTACGCAATTATACCAACTAGAAATTCCCCTTCCCCTTCAGTACATATATTAAATATATTAATTCTGAGGTATAGCAATTAGATATTAAAGGACATGGTGTAGCTTAATGCCTTGTATGTATATATCTAAATTATATATATATATTATATATTTATATTATATACATATATATATATATTAATATATATATCTATATATATTTATATATATATATATTTATATAGATATCATATATTTATATATATAATATATTTATCTATATGTATATCTTTATATATTATATACCATGTGATCAACTCTCATATATATATATAAGATATATCTATATATATATATATATCTAATAATATATATATATATTATATATATATATATATATCTATATATATATATATATATATAAATATGTGTGTGTGTGTGTGTGGGTGTGTGTGTGTGTGTTTGTGAGAGAGAGAGAGAGAGAGTTTACGTAAGTAAAACTGTTTCCTATGCTGTTCATCAACGTCAGCTGATATTTGACGTACAATTTTTCAATGGTCATTCAGAAATAAAATTTCCAGCGAAAGAAAAAGAATATGTCTTGTAATATGAAATATGTATGTTTTGTATGAATATAAATTATATATATATATAATATTATAGATTTATATACATATATATTATACATATATATAATATATATACATATATATATATATATATTATATATATATATTATATATTACTACTCTTAGTCATTACTTATCAAAGGCTAGTTCCCTCTTTGAACATCACACACACGGCTTCCCCTCTGATTTGCATACCTGACTTTTGTTTGGGACGTCAGGTTTTGCTGATTCCTTCTTCGTCTTTTGGGGGGGGCCACACTTGGAATGGGTGGTGTCTCAGTTCCTCTTCTCTCTTTTTACAGTGTTTTTAACGTATTTTTTTTCAACTTTTTAACTTCTGCTTTTCTTTTTAACCATTATTTTTAATTACTTGTCAATTTTGTGAATTCCTTTTTATAATGTATTTACTTTTTATTGTTCCACAGAGAGCTGGATGATGCACTCGAAAATTGTGTGCGAAACGTTTTTTCATAACTATGGCAATCTACTAAGGTATCATGGTACCCCCTGAGTATTAGATATAATATATATATACATATATATCTATATATCTATATATATATAATATATATATATATATATATATACATACACACACACACACACACCCACACACATTATATATAATATATATAGATATATATATATATAATACATACATATCTACATACATATATATTACATTCATACAGACATATTTTTTTATATATATCGGTGCAAGCAAGTTATTGTTTTTCACCCCAAGGGCTTTACAATAGAGTTTTCCAATTTACTATAATTCCTGTTGACTTATTGAAAGGTACAATAATCCCACGCGTATGGCAATCTCATGACACAGAAATATTTTCCTTATAAACCAACAATTCACATTAAATCTTATATTGTAATTTTCGTGGATAAAGTCGCCAGATAAGGACAAACAACGATAAAATGTGCATCCAAATGTAGAAAAAATTCCCTTCGATTAAGCATATATGAAAATATATTAATTCCGAGGTACAGCGAATTAGATATTAAAGGACATTGTAGTTCGATATATAATCATCATATATATATTATAATATATAATATATATGGTTATATATGTATATATTATATAATATATATATATATATCTATATATATATGGTACTAATATAATATATATATAATATATAGTATATCTCTAATTTAGATATATACACACACACATATGTGTATATATATTATATATATATATATATATATATATAATATATATATTATATATGTCTATGTATTATTATTATATATATATATATAATAAATATATATATATAGATGTATATATATATAACCACACAAAATATTTATATATTCTATATATATATTATTATATATATATATGTATATGTATATAAATATATATATATAATATTATATAATATATATGTATATATAATATATATATATAATATATATATATATATACACACACACATTATATGATATTATATATATATATATATATATAGATATATCTATATATATATATATAGATATACACACGACCTATATTGTATTGTATATTATATCTAATATATTATATATATATATATATATATTATATATATATATATATCGTTATATAATATATATATTTATATATCTATATATATTATATATCTCTCATATTATATATATATATATATATTATACGCACGGCCATCTAAGCGTGCGCCCCATGTTGGCGTGTGTATGTTCTGATGTATGTGTGTTTGTGTAAACTTGAATCTATGTAAGCGCGTGCATCCCGGTCACATCGGTTGTTTGCCCGTAGGTTTCTAGCGATGAAACGGAGCATTCAATTCCCAAGTCTTCCTTTAGGGGTTGATGCTCTATTTAAATACTAATGAACTGTATTTAAGTACAGTAGACCTCAAATGTGCACCAGCTTATCTGTTTATTTGTCTGTTATTCTCATGAGCGAAAGAGCGCTTTCGCATCAAGGAAAAGCATCGATTTCGGTGATTTTTTCTCATCTTGTACCGAGACTTACCTTCTGCGATTTGGATAAGGAGCTTTCATCTACATTACAAAAAAGCCGCAGTTTCATTTTAGTTTAATTTTCCTCAGGGGCGTTTTGGTGGTACATTCTGAACGATTTCACAAACCGGTCTAAATCTATAAGAGGGACTGGTAAATACAATTACCCAATACAGTATCGTAGGATAAATATGGTACGTGTACTATCCTAAAGTGTTCCCAGAGAAACCACATGAATTACAAATAGATTAAGATTTCTAATTGATTCACCTACTATATCTGAACCAATCAGAGCAAAGGCTAATGATTAATTAAGTCATATGATTAGTATCATATAATTCTAGAAAGATTTCAGTCGTTTTCAGTAATTAATGCAATCAATTACAAGTACAGCTGAAACAAATAATGGCAAATTTATCTAGAATCTCAAATCGCGTGCCTTTAACTGCTGCAAATCAGAATGATTACCTCGAATGCGCAAGTTCACTGTGGCATCAAGCAATTAGTGTAATCAAAAACATAAGGTCAGGAATAGTCCGTTTAAAGATCACGGAGAGCTGAGGTACGGGATAATTAACAAGAGAATATCAGAGCAAGTCGAGGAATACCTTAACTACTGGTTATTATTATCATCATTATTATCACTGTTGTTGTCGCTGCCATCACCATCATCAATTTTTAAGCGCATAAGTGATTTAAATCGACGCTTTCGTACGCTGAAACATATTATTTCAATAAAATGCCAGTTACGAGACGAAAAGAATAATATTTAAATACGAGACACGTAGTCTAATGATCGTTGTTAACAAGAAATATTGTCGTAACTTCGATCTCGTAGATTTCACGTTGGAGAGGACGAATCAAAGGCAACGGAAAGTGGAGATGCATCGCGTTCAGAGGCAGCGGCAGCGCAACGGATGCGATGAAAGCAGCGCAGCTCAGCATTTATCCTTTGGCAGAAGAGTTCGCTGGCTTTCCCGTAAGATCTGTGTAGTATGAAGTGATCCCGAACGGGTGTTTTAAATATGACATTTACAAGGGTGGATCACTACCAATTCTGTTGTCGAAAAGAGAACTTAAAGGGCAGTGCAATACGTATTTCAGCGCTAAAGGCTAGCGAGACAGAACACATGTAAATGCATGCGGGTGTCAAATGGCGATAACATCCTGTGGCGAACAGGGAACTTTTAACATTGCAGCGTTTGTTTCATGTAGTAGATGAAATACGGTGCTGTATTCTATGGATTTCATATTCATATTTCTACCCTTGATGGTTAGTAGTAAAAGTGTTGTTATTGCTTAATATTATTTACCACAGCACGTAAGAGGAGGTCCTTTTCCCCAAACTAGAACTCAGAGCAAGATTAATCTAGTCCTCAACTTCTCTGGGTCACACAGGTTAGAGACCTAAACGGAAAAGGAGCGTCATGTCTGAACTATGTGGATATGAAACAATGACAATAAAAATAAACAAGCTGTTTTTGGTCGCTGTCACGTCCATCCTTAATCATAACGAGACAATTATAGTCGTTATCTTCAGCTTTTTCCATCTTTATATTTGGGTCACTGTTTTGTTATTAGTTTCTCCATCTCCTGCCATTGCCTCACTCACGCTCGTCTCCCGCGTGCCCCTGTTAACTGTCTCTCCATCTCATTCTTGGTCTACCCCTCCTACTTTATCCGGGTACTTCCATGTTCATGGTTCTTTTACATACAGAATCCTCCTCTCCTCTCATAACATGCCCAAACCACTGCAGTAGTCTCTATTGCAGCTCCTTTGATATTTGTGAAACTTTTACGGTCCCTCTTATGAAGTTATTCCTTATCTTGTCACTTCTTGTCACTCCGCTCATCCAAAGTGACATTTATAGCAAAATCGTAAAATAATGGTGTGAAAGCGAGGATCTTATACATAAGGTGGGACTACGATAACAAGAAATAAACCACACCGACGCTTAATGCGCATATCTCATTACACTCAGGAATTTACGACTCTTTATGAATGAAATTATCGTAACGAGTTTATTCCAAGACTCAAGGAAGATGAAAAGAGTGATTAGGACGAAGGAGAAAAAAAAGTTAATGTGATCTTACAAGCTCTCAACAGATAAATGATTGGGAATTAGTTCTACTTAAAATGATATATGATCGGACCTTTGGGCGTTATCACAACAATGAATCAACTCCAGCGCTTTGATTTGCGATGAACTGGAGGCGGCAAAGCGATACACTCGCATGAATGAATAACCTCTTGTACGAGAATGAAACCAAAATCATGAGCCGCGAAATGGAATAATCAATGAAATAACCAGATCTAGAATCATCCGTCAATTTTAATATTGCAAACGCAAAAACAGAATATATTAAAACTATAATCCTTTCAGGTCTCTGCTTTTTTCTAACATTTCATAATATTTATTTATTTTTTTTATTTTCCTTTATATTAGAGAAAATCGTGATTTAACAGACCGTTGGTTAGGGAATTAAAATACGGTGAGATTTTTCGCGTAAATCGTCGCTCAAAGGTAAACACGCACAAAGATGAAAGGGCTTTTGACAGCGATACCTGAATAAAAACAGAGCCTCCTAAAATACTGTAAATATACAATTATAACGTGTGCTTCTCTTGTGAGTACGTCAATCTGATATTTTTAGATAGACCCTGTCGTTACAATACATTGGGCTTTCATCTGTCACCACCGGCCTAATCAGATTAAATAAATGACATTTTGAGGGGAAGAGATTTTATCAAAAATTATGAAAATGATAGAAGAATTAATCTTGAAACATCACGAATTATCTTAATTGAAGCTATGTACGAGATGTCATCACCCCATTATTCGGTTTATGATCGATGTCAATATCTGTTACCTTTATTAGTTTTACATCTATTTGTCTTCATTGTTTATTTTATGAAATAAGTTTAACTTGGCATACTACCGCTTTAACTCTCTCTCTCTCTCTCTCTCTCTCGTCACACACACACACCACACACACACACACACACACACACACACACATATATATATTATATATTACATATATATATAATGTATATATTAATGCATATATATAACTGATGAATATATATATAAAGACAAAATCCACGAAGGACAAGAGAAACGATAGAGTTCTGCAAGGCCTTTCGACTTCTTGTCCTTTCCTTAGCAGACTCTGCTAAGTAAGAAACAAGAAGTCGAAAAGCTAGCTAAACTACGTCATTTCTCTTTCATCCATGAATTTTGTCTATATATATTTTATATATATATTTATATGTATATATATATACATACATATATATATATAATATATATTCCCTATTAGATAATTGATCATTCATTCCAAAGGAAATTCTCGGTGGTCACGGAATAATTTTGAATTATGTTTATACATAGGCAGACTTCCGTACACAATTTGAGCCATTTTCCTTACTTAATAAAAAATTTTCTCTATATTGGATGTTAATTGGCCACACGCGCTAGTTAAACGAAATGATACGTGTTGATTCGCTTCCTTCGTCGTCTGAGGCTCCGATCCTCAGTTTTTTCAAGTTTCTTGGAGACATTATAATTAATTGCTGAGGATTCGCATTTATAGTATCAAATTACCTAAGTACTTTATGAAAGGATGGTGGTTCTGATTTATATAATGATGCTTGGGAAGCCTTTTATAAAGGTGCTGTAATGTGCGCTACCTGGGTTATTATTTCTTAGAAGCCACTGGACGAGGAAGGACCCTCTTATTTTATCACTGGGAATGTTTTCTTTTCGTTTTAAATTACAAGTTGTAATGCTTATTCATTAATCATAAACAGATGGTACCAAAGGCACAAATATATATTTACTAAGTATAAGAGAACTTCCATTAGAGAGGAAGTGGTTGGAATCTCAAAATAAAATTGCTAATGGTAAGCTCAAATCGCAATGTATTTTGTTATGAATTAATTTGATCCTTAAACGATGTTTTTCGAACTTCAGGAACATTTGAAAGTAACACGAAGACTCAGATGATTAAAAGAGCAATTTGCCAAAATTAACAGTTTTCCAATTTTGTGAATGGTGAATATTTGCCCCTGGAACTTATCACTCAGTTCATATAGGTATTATGAAAAACTATAACTCGTCATATTTACAAAATTATTGTTTTCCATCAAATGCTAAATAAAATCATGGATAATGTAAATTAAACATTACTCTATATGCAATTCGTTATTGCTTTATTATAAACAGTCTGTACATTTAAAGGAAGTTTCTAATACAATGCATATTTGCCCATAAAAAAGAGATGGCTTAAGCCAGGCGGTAGAAATTATGTATAACCTAACTTCTACTCACTATCATCGGTGGATTTACGATGCATCGTTTGGTTATCAACGCATATTCAGTCTTACACTAAATTGCTATCGAAGCGAAAGCAACTATGTTTTTACCCATTTAAAAAATATGAAAAACGAAATAAATCAATAATGAATGAACACGTGATGATCTAGTACGAAGTCCCAGCTGAGTATACCAGTTTTCAAGATCTAAGCTGCGCGGTTCACTTTACTCGGAGAGACCGAAGTTCACATACTACTTGTTTTGGCAAGTCGTCACATTAACGAAAATCAAAATTATTGCACAAAATCATTTCGGATAATATTCTCCTCAATCTCCACCTCTGACAATATTTCGCAAATATTTCTAGAAACACATAAATGCCTGTTTTCGCCGCCGCTCTTCCAGCCTTTCTCCGACCACCTTTACATTGATTACTACGGGAGACCTGAATGAATCACACCACTTTAGTTTCTTCCGCCTCCAACAGATGGCGACTGTGTAAAGATTTTCCATGTTTCCATCGTAAGGTTTATCGTCGATCTTATTTAAAAATTAAATAGGCTACCGTACTTCTGAGCGTGTAGTTTCGAATATGCATCCGCGATGGACGGTTGCTGTTCTACTGCGCATTTCAGTCTTATCCTGTTTCCTCGCAATCTATTACAGACACACCATAGCACCAGTTTGATATAATTTGGATTTGTTTTATACTAGTCTTTCGGAATCCGGACAGGCAAGTTCTGGCCGCTTATACCAGACAATCCGCCATGCAACGATTAAGTTTATAGTCCATTCATCTACATTCTCTCCACGATGATTGTCTCCTGTTAGGAGAGACTCGTTTATCAAAGGAGCGATCAGTCATTCAAATCTATCCAATTCTTCCTATGTGGCTTATGCGGCTCTGGCGTCCGATGGGTTACCTTTTGAGGAGCAATGGGGAGGAGTCTCTCTTCATACCACCTTACCTCTTCCACATCCACCTTTAATGCTGTTCTCTGGATATGGATATTAATTAGCCTCACTGCCCAAACCACTGCCATGGACTGTACAGGTTTTCTTTTTACGGATATCTTCCATATTTTCATCCTTATTCTTCTGACTTTACCCGTGAAATGCTTAAAATTCATCTTCATTTCGATCTACGCTTCCTTTTTCATTCTCTCATCTTTTCGGTTGGAGGGCATTTTCTTGTATCAGTTTGTTAACGGTTGTCATATTCTGAGCAAGGTTCTACTACTTCGAACGGATTTCTCCAATATTCCATTATTATTCACCGGATGTTGAGATTTCTCTCCATATTCGTAAAAAAGCGAATAGGTTTAAATATAATTTTTCAGCAGCTTTGTGTGTTTGATGGTAATGTCGTACACCAGGGTTGTATTGAAAAATCTATTTCTGTGGGTGACATTAATGCCATGAGGATAACTGAACGTCTAATGCGAACACCACTTTCATATTTAACTTAGACAAATTTATAGTTGAGAACAAATTAAAGATAACAGATGCATAATAATGACCGACAAAATATGATAAAAAAAAAAAGCTTCAACACAAAAATATTTTTTTCTCATTCATAGCAATGCCCTATTTTTTCAAATAATTCTTGAGATGATATTTAAGAAGTCATCGACGATGTAAAATGTTAACATGAAACTGCTCTATATTCATTTCGGTTAGCAGTTTTTTTTTTAATATGAATAACGTTGGTGCTAAGAGACATTTAATATAACTGGTAAGCAAACAAAAATCGAATACAAAAACATACTTTTGCTTTAATTTCGTTAGGCATTGGAAGAAAGCGAATTTTAAAAAAAACCTTTACGTTCTGTACATTTTGGAAAATGTTTTAAAGAAAACCTTTACGTTTTGTTCATTTTGGAAAATGTTTTAATTCAAAGTATTTAGCAGAGGTTAACCGGGAATAGTTCTCATTACAAAGCGAAGTATTCATTTGTTTTTGAACCCATAATTTCTCGCCTTATTACTGGTGGAAATTCCGTTTTCGAAAGGTGACAAACAAAAGGCACATGCATTTCAGTATAAGTAAGGCAATTTGCTAAAGCATTTAAGGTTTAAATGTTTATAGTTAGTTTTAATGACCATCCGAGAATTAATGTTTACGTGTAAACTGTTGATCATGCTTCATAATGTACGTAATGGGAAAATATGTACTTCTTCATGCCAGTGAAACTGATTTAGAACCTTGTAACAGAAATATAGTGCATTTTATGTCAACCAGGTAAAAAAAAAAAACAAAAAACATTCATGGTCTAATTTATCAGACGTTGGGGAAGCTATTTTTTTCTATAAAACAGCACAAGTCAGGGTGGGGGTGGGGTGGGGTATCTGTGCTTTAAAACATTTACCAACTAACGATCCTTGTTTCAGCGAAATTTTCCAAAGAGCGTTCCGTCCCCCCCCCCCCATTGACGGGTCCTGCATGAGAAGGGAAGGTCTTACCAGTCAATTATGGCCCACAGAAGCAATGTACCTTAGCACATGTGGCCGACACAGAACACTGAGCCACAGGGAAATTTCTCTGGATACCCTGAACAGCTGAGCTTAAGATCAGGAAACCACTAAGGATTGAGTTATAAAAAAAATTGCGTTCTCCCATTACGTTTGTTTTCACATATATCCTGCATTTCTGTGCACTGTAATTTTAAAATATACATTACACGAGATCTGTAACGTAGATTACCAATGTACGAATTCTTTCAATGACTGGAACCACTCAAGTGTTACTCGCGTTTTGAAGATGAATGATATCATCATTTATTCACGAAATGTTATAGCCGATTAATGATCATTCTCGTCCACCATTGTAATCGACCTATTAATTTTTCATTTACTTAGGAGCGTTTGCCTATCTTATGATAAGGCGTTTAATTTATTGGGGATATTACTCATACTAGGCAGCCCTTTGTTGCTGTAATGATTACAAATGATACTGCATATACCTTAGGTTGTGCCAGGGCAGAAATCGTATAAAAAAAAACAATAATAATGAGAGTAATAAGCTGAAGGACATTCACGTTCCAGATGATAATTGGAGGGAAAGGCCCATCCAGTGTAATTTGGGATTTTTTATTTTTTAATATAAACATTTTAACCAATGAACAATTTACAAAATACTGCTCTTATCTTGCGACATTACCTGTAGATGATACTAAGAGCTAGCGTAAGCTAGTAGCTGTACTTTGTAAACTTTTCATCCGTAAAAAAAATTTAAAAAATAGATCTAGCTAGTATTTTCCCCTTAATAATAATAATAATAATAATACCATGGGGCACCAGAGTTGAAGAGAAAGGGGAAAATGGATAAGTATCAAGCCCTGAAAATAGAAATAAGAAGGATATGGGATATGCCAGTGGAAATTGTACCCATAATCATAGGAATAGTAGGCACGATCCCAAGATCCCTGAAAAAGAATCTGGAAAAACTAGAGGCTGAGGTAGCTCCAAGACTCATGCAGAAGTGTGTGCTCCTGGAAACAGGGCATAGTTAGATAAGTGATGGACTCCTAAGGAGGCATGATGCAGCCCGGAACCCTACACTATAAATAACACACAGTCAAATTGGAGGACTGTGACAGACCAAAAAATAATAATTAATAATAATAAATTATGCAGTAAATGACAATGAAGTTTCAATACGTTAGTAAAAAAGCTGAGAACTAGTAACGATTAAAAATAAAATTCCTACAGAAATCGAACAGCTTCTTCAGAACTATCTTTTGTTCCTATTTTCATTTAGCGCGAATGCCTCGTTCAAGGTAACCCCCCCCCCCCCCCCCCCATACCCCCCGCATACCATAAGATAAGAACAGCGAGAAAAAAAGTGTGAATGTTCAATCATCTAATTTATTTCATTTTCATTAACGCTGTCGAAGCAACTATGGTTACTGATGGCATCCAAAGGATTTCCCTTTGCTGAAGGTACATAAGGACATATTTTTTGGAAATAAATAATTAATTCGTTCTCAAGGCGATGATGTTAAACTGTCAGAAATGTATTACTATTACTTATTTTCATGCTCCATTAAAAAATTTCTCTTAGTAATATATATAATATATATATATATTATTATATATATATATCTATATACTATATATATATACATTATATATATATATATATATATATATATATATATATATATATATACTATATAAACGCAAATAGATGCCTTTATGAATCAAGATATGAAATGGATAACGCTGGCGAATGGCTCTCATTCGACATGGGCCCCATAAATCTGAAATCTGAAATTACGTTCCCAAACAAGAGGATTTAGTCTTAAATGCAAGAGATTCAGGAAGCAACTTTATGGTATAGATGCAGGCATATGCCTTAATTACATTCGGATCACAGGATAAGTGCCGGATTCTCGTCTTGGAAGTTGAGTTTGGGTGTGCAGAACCTTATCTGAATATGACTTGGATAATTTAGAGTGCGATTTCAAGAAAACAATATAACCAGATAACAAACAAAGGCTCATGGCTTTTTTTATCTACTTAATTATCATTTATATTTAGAATGCGTGAAATATTTAGTAAACTCGCCGACATTACGAACTCTGAAGGATTTCCTCTTATGGAAGATAATACTGTATTTGTGAATGGTAAGAGTAAATAAAACTTTAGTTATTAATGCTGTAATAACGAACTATCATGCATTTGTAACGATGAACTACAGTCATTATATCACACACACACATATATATGGTATTCCTTTCTACCATTTACCTAAGTAAATCATGATAGTACCTACAAAAATATGCACAAAAGGATGGCATGCTTCACTGTAACCATACCGAAGGCCCATTTTCTGGAGAAACAAAAGAAACAAAAAAGCATTACAATTCTGATGACTTAAGCAGCGAATCATTATACTTACCAGGTAGTAAATTGTGGTCGCCCGGCAGTCATGAGGCCAGCAACTTCATTACCAAAAGAGCTTGTGAACACCAAAAGATTAAAACCACACCTTTGAGCACCCCCTTATGTAAGGTTTTCACCTTATATAAGAACTATGAAGTGCATATATATATATATATATATATATATATATATATATATATATATATATATACACGTATATATATATTACCGGTAAAAAAATGTTGTTCCATCTAATAAAAGGAGCCCATAAAAATGCCAAAATATAGAAAGTACTTACTATATTTCAGAGACTACTGTCTCTCTCTTCAGGTAGATAATGAATGAGAAAAGTTACAGACAAGGCGGTATTTATAACAAGAAATCCATCCAGGCCGTTTAACTAGGTCACCCCAGTTGATAATTTCTCTTTAATCTTCTTAAGCATTGGTTGAAGGATATATCTGAATCCCAGGTGCCCTTTGCGATGTTCATTACCTGTCTTTGTTTAATCAAGGCCGACTCCACCATCTGGCTTTTGTACCGACATTTACTGCTATAAATTATATGTGACTAATTCCAGTTTATTCTGTGGTTAAGGTTATTTATATGGTTTAAAATAGCTGAGCTCTGTTCTCTATACCTAACTGACCATTTATGTTGTATTAATATCTGGGGAAGGGATTTTCCTGTAAAACAGATATAAGATTGATCACAGTCCAGGCATGGGATTTCGTATACTCTTGGGTCTTTGGGGATTGGCTTTTGTTGGACGTTAATCAGGGATTTGGCCTGGGTATTTGGGTAGGCAAAGGCAAAAGGATTAGATTTTCCAAGAATGTGTGTCACAGTCTTAATCCTGTCCAGGTGTGGGATTTTTATTTTATTGCTGGGTGTATCTCTGGTCTTGTTTTGAGGGGTTCCTTTCCATTTTCTTATGCACTTTTTCTCCCAGTCCAATTAAACATTCGGAAAATTGTTGTCGCAAATTCAGAGAAGCACATATACCACTTCACAACAGTACAGATTTTGAGGGAAGAATTAGACCTATATTCAGATAATTTCCCACCATCCCTTGACAAAATAATGAAGTTAGTTGAATTGTGTGTATCTAATAACGAATTTTCATTTGGTGAGTCATTCTATAGGTAAAAAATTCTTTTGTTGATGGGTAGCCCTTTAAATCCCGTTTTAGCCAATCTATACATGGAATACTTTGAAACTATAGTAATAAAAACAATAAAACCCAAAAACATGCTGTGGATGAGATGTGATGGTATTCTAACATTTTGGGATAATAGGTGGAAATTTCAACGAATTCCTTTCAAAATTAATTGCATTAGTGAACAGCATCAAATTTAAAGTTGAATGGGAAAGACAACAAATTTCTTTACCATATCCACATAACCAACATTCTCACTTTCATACATTCACTACTTTAGTTATCATGACATTTCTATCAAGATAGGCGTAGCCAAGAATCTATTTTTAAGAATCTTACGAATTTGTTTCCCATATTACCCGGAAAAGGAATCTGAACTAATTTGTGACCAATCTTATATCTGTTTTACAGGAAAATCACTTCCCCAGAGATTAATACAACATAATGGTCAGTTAGGTATAGAGAACAGAGCTCAGCTATGTATGTATATATATATAATATAATCATATATATACTATATATATATATATATATATACATTATATATATATATATATATAGTATATATATATATATACTATATATATATAATATAGTATATATTAATAGATATATATATATAATATATAGTATATATGTATACTATATATATATATAGTTATATATATATATATTATGTATAGCTATATATATTATATATAATGATATATATATATAGTATATATATATATAAATATATAATAATTGAAATTATATTATATATATATATTATATATGTATATATATATATATATATATATATATATATATATATATATATATCTATATATATATTATACATATATATAGTATATATATAATATATGTATATCTATATATATATATAGATATATATATATATATATATATAGATATATATATATATATATATATATATACTATATATATATATATATATAATATAGTATATATGATATATATCATATATATATATCTATATATATTATATATATATACTATATATATATATACATATTATATAGATATATATATATAGTATATATCTATATATAATAATAAGAGTGGGAAGTCAGTCCGCCAAAATATAGTCCCTTAGCTTTAAACTAGTGTTTTAATAGTCCTTTTGTACCTGAGACGTATCATGTTTTAACAGAATAAATTTATTTTACGACTAACACAATATGCATATACCTATATTATATATATATATATATATATATACTATATATATATATATATATATATATATATATATATATATATATATATATATATATTTATATATATGTGTGTGTGTGTGTGTGTATTATATACAATATAAAAGTCCATAAAAATGCCAAAAAACAAAACAAAAAGTAAAAGAACGATCTTTCAGACTGCTGTTCACTCTAAGGATTCTTAATCTTTTCTGTTCACGGTATATATATATATATATATATATATATATATATATATATATATATATACATATATATACAGCATTTGGTACTTGCTCTTTTATCATGAACAGAAAATATTTAAGAGTCAACAGCATGAACAGGGTAATTAGCAAATGGCGTCTTTAAAATTATTACACTATTGAAGTTAAAATTGCACATGCACTTCTGGGTGTCAGCTGAGAAAAACCAATGAAAAACCATTCAAAGTCAAGTAACTAATACAAAGTAACACATAAATTTGCTCTATGGGTGATGTTGATGAAGAATAAAAGGGGTCAAAGACAGACTGCCAGAGAATGGTATAAAAGTATAGTTATATAAATTCAGAAAAATTCTGTTGCTGTAATTTCGACAATATGATACAGAGAGAGAGAGAGAGAGAGAGAGAGAGAGAGAGAGAGAGAGAGAGAGAGAAAGAGCAATAAAATTTGCCACATGGCAAAATACATTTATTTAGTATTGCGGTTTGTGACTCAACAAAATGTTTGAGTGCTGACCTTCAAGGGAGATCCAACTAATATTTCAGGATAAAAAAAACATAAAAACAGAGCTCTAACTCAAGACCAAATACTGGAAATCGGACAGGGGCGGTCCCTCCTACAATATTCCACCACACAACTAAGTCTGCTATTTATAAATTTTGCTTAAGGTGATAGCTATGTTTTAGGGTAAAAGATACGTTATAAGGTGAAAGATACGCTTTAAGGTGAAGGCTGTTGTAAGGTGAAAGCTAAGCTTTAAGGTGAAGGCTGTTGTAAGGTGAAAGCTAAGCTTTAAGGTGAAGGCTGTTGTAAGGTGAAAGCTAAGCTTTAAGGTGACAGTTGCATTTTAAGGTAAAAGCTACGTTTCATGGTATTCAAGATGTTTGATTTAAGAGCAATTGGCTAGTTCATCTCTAAATTAAGTCGACCTTATGCTAGCAGAGGCCTTTGCTCAATCACGACCAGCTACGTGGTTAAGTCTTGGCGTGGACCTCTGGACTCAGTACTGCCAACCAAGACGATATGCTGTTAATACTTTCCTGTTTACTAAAAGTACAATGTTAATACTACATTAGCAAATTACTTACTGGATTGTTGTATTCACGGGTATTGCCAAACATTAGCTGGAACAGTAAGTGGGACCTCTTGATTAGAAATACAAATAACATCCCTGACATTCATCTTCCCCATTTTAAAACCCCAATAACCAATGATCTCTCTTGGCAGCTTCCTTAACACAGTTATCAAGGCCTTTCTCTATATTCGATGGGCATGGTTCAGAACTTCAAAGCCGAGTCAGATGAATTATTAAGCAGTGCTACAGAATTTAGGGCTCATCTGAATAGCGAACTAGAATCTATAATATTACTCAGGACGGAGAAGAGAGGAAGGGTGAGTTAATGTTCCCGATGAAATTCAATTACATGTCTCAAAATTTCGAAATCACTCAAGCTACTGTCGCACTTCAAACAGAAGCTGATTCCCTCGTAATAGCATTATGGAGTTTTGAGGTGAAATGAGCATTTAATAGAAGGTGCACTAATAGATAGCAGTTCCTGAGGTGACGAAACATTAGAGCAGTTCCTGAGGTGAAGAGCATAGTTCTGAATGCCCTCGAATTAAATTTATTTCACTCTTGTGAGACAAGGGTTATGTTTCGAATATGACATGCCATTTTTAACTCCTATAACAAATGCCTTCAACTGTAACAAATATAATAAGGA
The DNA here is from genome assembly GCF_015104395.2 of Macrobrachium nipponense. Taxonomy (NCBI): domain Eukaryota; kingdom Metazoa; phylum Arthropoda; class Malacostraca; order Decapoda; family Palaemonidae; genus Macrobrachium; species Macrobrachium nipponense. The sequence continues at coordinate 127,079,327 of NC_087201.1, forward strand.
ATTAATAGAAATCTGTCATATTCTATTAGGGAGATTTCTGTTATCTGAACTGATATAAAGACTGTATAATAAAGATGCAACATGAAAAGTTTTTGTTTAAATTACCCTACAAGTTCTTTAGCCTTCATAACAAAAACATAATACCGCCGTTCCACTGAAGGAGAGAGAGAGAGAGAGAGAGAGAGCAAAGAGTTTATGTTCCTTAAGAAATGTAGATTTTATCTCTTATTTA